>NC_092333.1:105417500-105652500 GCF_046630445.1 Rutidosis leptorrhynchoides | reverse complement strand
GTCATACCGTAATAATATCATGTGGGCGAATTCCACCAATCCACATAACACGACAATGAGCTGGCGACATCCATGTGAGATTGACATTAGACATGACACATGTTCTTGCAGCTATTTTATTATGTCTTAATAACTCATTGAAATGATCATTTATAAGTTTAATTATTGGTGAAATGTGTACATCAGAATTGTTTGCTGAAACTTGTCTTTGAAGACTAATAATAAAATGGTCGAATTTTGATGACCAATCATTATAACAATAACAGCTAACAAAGTTTGTAATGTCTACAATGTAAAATAAAAATCTTGATAATATAAATGTACATTTATAATGCGTGTATGTCGATGAAGCATATGGTATTCTTTAAATAATATGATCTAAATATGTGTATAAAAGTACCTGATATAGAATGTTCAATACTGTTTGCGTGCAATTTAATTAATGTTAAATTGGAAACTATACGGCATATTTATATAAATGAAATTAATCTTAAACTTATATTATTCAATTTTAGGAGCATACCTTATTTTCAAAATTTATTGATAATTTGTTGGTGTTGCATCTTTCGTTCCAAGTCAATTAGATACGCCTACAAATATGATGGAAATAAATTGTCATTTTCACCCACAAACTTTTTGAGTGGGAGTGGTTTGAGTGGAAGTGGTTGGAGTTGTCACTTTCATTTACAAACTTTTTTTAAAAAGGTAACCCATTATAAGAAATGTCTCTAACTCATTGTTGGAAGAACACAATTCATAGAGAAAAACATACACAAAGAAAATTGAGAGATTGTAAGTATATTTGTTCAAATGGAACATTGCAAACCATCGAAGGAACTTAGGCCGTGAAACTTGAAAGCATTCCTTTTGGTGATTGCTTTCCCGACCGGTGATCTAAACAACGATCCTATCCGCTTCCGCTACTAGTTTCGGGTATGTCTCGAATCCATCTAATTCTTAATATAATACATTGGCATCAGAGCTATACGTTTAGTATCCCGATTTATATTTGTCAATTTTGTTTGATAAGTATATATGATTTGCGAAATCAATGTTATTCATGATTGCTTGATGAAAATTTCATGGCTTCTTGATAATGCTTCTGAATTGCATGACTTTAAACTTTATATTTGTGGTTTGGTTACAGTAGAAAAATAATGATTACAACTAATCATTGTTAAGTAATTATAGACAAAATATGGACTGATAGTTCTTTTTATGTTAATGCCTTTATGATATGAGACGGTCTATTCAATAGTTATATAAACTAAATGTATGGATAAAGATACAGACCAATTTGAGTTTTTATGCATAATTGATTATGATAACGACTTTAAGGTTAAATGTATAAACTATGTATACATTAATGGATATTTGATAAAAGTTCTGGGAGTATCTACCATGAAGATATCAATCATATATTGCATTTATAAATCGATGTTGCTATCTCAATTACATAACATATATAATAAGCATATTCATTTTATGAACTAAAAGGATTCGTGTGTATTAATTCTTTTGCTTATATGAAATTGAGATACTATGATGTCATAATTATTATAATTTATGACTTGCTACATGGTGGTGCTCTTGTGATGGAATTTCAGAATATGGATGGGATTTTAGAATATGCGATGACAGATTATAATAATGTTTTCAGTTTAAGTGTATGTTTTTCTCTTTAAGAGAATCAACATTTTGATATTGTGATGTGTCAATGAAAGATATTCTCCACCTAACACATCACTAAGAGCAACTTGCATTTTCTTGCATATTAATTTAGAATATGCTTAACAAATAAATATGTTACATATTATTTTAGTTACAATGAACATATGTTTCTACTATGAATATGGATTTTATGTTATATGAATTTTGTAACTTTCATGTATATTCATATTCAACATAATAAATCATCATCAATACAACAACAACAACAACAACAACAACAATACCCAATCCCACCAATGTGGGGTATGGGGGAGGTTGATCGTAGACAATCCTTCCTCTATCCTAGAATAAAGAGCGATCATTTCTCCACCCCGAGTGTAACACTCCCAAGAGTAGAGAAATTCCTTTCTCTCTATATTCGTCAGATAGAGAGATTGCTTCCAGGGACCTCCGGCCAGAAAGTAAAAAAAAAAAAAAAAAAAAAAAACGATACAAACGAGACGCCATGAAAATGGTGAGATCAAATCTTCATGGGTTTTACATCATGCCTGGGGTTTAATTTAGGCTCTAAGTGGCGGTAAAAATTGAAATTAATTAAATTGAAATTAATTAAAGGTTTTATAATAAAATCAAAATAAATACACACTAGTGTAGTTTCGTAACTACTGTATTTTGGATTACAAAGTGTTACAATTATTTTGAAAATAATAGATATAGTTTAAGCCAATCGTGTTTTGGACTACAGTTATTTTCATAATAACTAATGTGTATTTGATATGATTTATCAAAATAACTGTGAATAGTTCAAAGATTTATGTTTGGTCAATTATATTATCTTTGTGATAGTATTTATAAATGTTGATTTTCTATTCTATATACGTTATAGATATTATATTAAAGAAATTTTTGTATCGAGAACAAAACTTGGTTAATCATTCTATAATGATTATAAATTACTTTCTTTTGAATTAGTACTTTCGTAATGAAATTGTGATCATGACGATTAATTATTTTTAGTAATAATTATTGATAATGCTAAAAACGAACATATATTTCATAGCATTATCCCTCAAGAAAGACAAGCTTTTAGTTGCAACTGTTCTATTTACAAGTGATATTCGTTTAAATAATAAAAGGTGAATACAAAAGACAGATTCGACGAATTGAAGATGCAAACGACCAAAAAGCTCAAAAGTACAAAATACAATCAATGAGGTTCCAATTATTGATAAGAAACGTCTCAAAATTACAAGAGTACAAGATTCAAAACGCAAAGTACAAGATATTAAATTGTACGCAAGGACGTTCGAAAATCCAGAACCGGGACCAGCGTCAACTCTCAACGCTCGACGCAACGGACTAAAAATTACAAGTCAACTATGCACATGAATATAATATAATATATAATTAATTCTTAAAATTAATATATATATTATATTATATTTAAAAACCGTCGGCATAAAAAAACAAAGACTTTTGAGTCTCCCCAGCTGGCCATGCGATCGCATGGCCTGGAGGAAGAAACTCCATGCGATCGCATGGTGCACAGTTCCAGCCCACATGCCTATAAAAATCGAGCTTTGGTGTAACACAAAACACATCTTTTTCTTCTCCTCATTCAACGTATAATATTTATATTTATATTATAATTTTAATTTTAATTTTAATTTATAATAATAAGGGTGTATTAGCGAATGTTGTAAGGGTGTAAGTCAAAATTCTGTCCGTGTAACGCTACGCTATTTTTAATCATTGTAAGTTATGTTCAACCTTTTTACATTAATGTCTCGTAGCTAAGTTATTATTATGCTTATTTAATCCGAAATAATCATGATGTTGGGCTAAAAATATTAAAATTGGGTAATTGGGCTTTGTACCATAATTGAGGTTTGGACAAAAGAACGACACTTGTGGAAATTAGACTATGGGCTATTAATGGACTTTATATTTGTTTAACTAAATGATAGTTTGTTAATTTTAATATAAAGATTTACAATTGAACGTCCCTATAAATAACCATATACACTCGATCATATACGATGGGCAGGGTATTTATATGTACGAATAATCGTTCATTTAACCGGACACGGGAATGGATTAATAGTCACTAGAATTATTAAAACAGGGGTGAAATTATGTACAAGGACACTTGGCATAATTGATAACAAAGTATTAAAACCTTGGGTTACACTCAGTCGACATCCTGGTGTAATTATTAAACAAAGTAATAAAACCTTGTTACAGTTTAAGTCCCCAATTAGTTGGAATATTTGACTTCGGGTATAAGGATAATTTGACGAGGACACTCGCACTTTATATTTATGACTGATGGACTGTTATGGATAAAAACCAGACGGACATATTAAATAATCCAGGACAAAGGACAATTAACCCATGGGCATAAAACTAAAATCAACACGTCAAACATCATGATTACGGAAGTTTAAATAAGCATAATTCTTTTATTTCATATTTAATTTCCTTTATTTTATATTTAATTGCACTTCTAATTATCGCATTTTTATTTATTGTTATTGTATTTAATTGCACTTTTAATTATCGTACTTTTTAATTATCGCAAGTTTATTTTATCGCACTTTTATTATTCGCAATTTCATTATCGTTATTTACTTTACGCTTTAAATTAAGTCTTTTATTTATTTAATATTTTACATTTGGTTTTAACTGCAACTAAAGTTTTAAAATCGACAAACCGGTCATTAAACGGTAAAAACCCCCTTTATAATAATAATATTACTTATATATATATTTGTATTTTTATAAAATAAAACTAATATAGCGTTAAGCTTTGATTAAAAGATTTTCCCTGTGGAACGAACCGGACTTACTAAAAACTACACTACTGTACGATTAGGTACACTGCCTATAAGTGTTGTAGCAAGGTTTAAGTATATCCATTCTATAAATAAATAAATATCTTGTGTAAAATTGTATCGTATTTAATAGTATTTCCTTGTAAAATTTAATAGTATTTTATACCCCTTAGCTCTTGCTATCAAGTATTTTGGCACCGCTGCCGGGGAACTTTCTTGCTTAAAAGCCGGAAGCGCAACGCTAAAAAGAAAAAAACAAAAAGATTTTTATTTTTAGTTTACTTTTATTAAAATACGCTTTTGTAAAAAATTACATTTTAATATATTCGAAAATATAAAAAGAAAACCAAAATAGAAATATTTTTAAGAGTTTGTTTAATATTTAAGTTCTATAAAAGTTTCTTTATCTTTATTTTATAAAAATATAAGTTTTATTTAATTTATATAAATATATTACATAAATATATAAAACAGAAAATTCAAAACAGAAAAAAAATAAAAAATAAAACACTCGGGCCTGCTACTGTAGCAGCCCGTAACCTGGCCCAAAACCTCAGCTCATGCGATCGCATGAGCCCGAAGGCATAAACTCATGCGATTGCATGAGAGTGTCTGACACGCCAACTGCAACCCTAAAACTGCATTAATTACGGGTATTATTATTATTATTTAATAAACCCTAATTAGGTTTTATTATTTAATTAGTTATTAGTTTTTAGATTTAATTTATATATTTAGTTTAATTAGTTTAATTAAATTTTAAAATTAATAGTTTTATAAAATAAATAATATAAAAATAATATTTTTATAAAAATTGTAATTTTTACAACTTTTAGTATATTTTTATATTTTATTTTTTTAATTGTTTTTAGCGTAATATTTGTATTTTTCGTTCGTATTTAGTTTTAATTCATAGTTTTTGCCATAGTTATTTTTATTTCTAGATTTTTAGGCTTTGCCGTAAAATCCCTTAAGTGCTTTTTCTTTAGACTAAGATATAGGTGCTTTAGAATTTTGCGACGCCTTTTTAAGTTTTAGTTCCTTTTTAAGATATTGCCATTTGGGATACAGTTTTACTTGTAAGCTTTAATATTTTTAGACGCCTTTTATCTATGTATCAATTATCATTCCAATTAGTAATCTCAATTTGCGATTATAATTTTAAGTTAGTGATAGAAATAAGGTTGGGTTAGTCAAGTATTTTTAAGTTTTATAACTCAGTTTTTTTCTTTCTTATTTTTTCGATCTTTTCTTTTTCGACCTTTTTCGACGCGCTCTTTTTCTTTCTTATTTCTCGCCATTCTAGTTTTAGAACATAGATTTTTATCCTACTTCTTATCTAAATTTCTTAAAATTACGAAAATTTATTTTAAGTGGTTAAATTGATAGACATCAAAATTTTCTGGTTCGTAGTAATAGTTGGATTTGTACGTGGACCGGGTTATTGGAGCCAAACAGTCCTCAATTATATTGAGACCAAACGAATCCTGCCCCTCTGCTGCATCTTTTGGCTATTCGAAACGTGGGCAAAATCAGAAAAGTCTATTAATTGGATAACTTATATAATTTTTCTTTCCTTTTAAAAACTAATAGGATATTCAGTGAATGCACCGAGCAAGACGTTCACCACCTTTTGTACGTTCACCACCTGTAACTCGATCAAGACATCTAGCAAATATTAACGCCGTTGATGTTTCTTTAGAATCGTCATCCTGTCGACCAAGTACTCCAATTCAAATTTCCGATAATCCATTTTTTGAACCCGACCTCACAATTGAGAATCCGGAGAATATTCAGGGACGATTCATAGATCCTGAACCATTAAATTTTCCTCCGGAACCACCAATCATTCAAACAGAGATTGTTGAGGAACGAACCATTAAATCAGAATCCTCTAGTGATTCTGATTCAACAAATTCAATTATGGAGAATCTGGAACCTTTAAGTATGGAAGACCGAATGAGAGCTAAACGCACTGGCCAAGGTCACGCAATTACTCATCCAGACATTAATGCGCCAGATTATGAAATCAAAGGACAAATTCTACACATGGTGACTAATCAATGCCAATTTAGTGGTGCGCTGAAGGAAGATCCAAATGAACATCTTCGTACCTTTAATAGGATCTGCACTCTATTTAAAATCCGAGAAGTGGAGGATGAACAGATATATCTCATGTTATTTCCCTGGACTTTAAAGGGAGAAGCCAAAGATTGGTTGGAATCGTTACCTGAAGGGGCGATCGATACATGGGACGTTTTAGTTGAAAAATTTCTTAAACAATTCTTTCCAGCATCTAAAGCCGTAAGACTTCAAGGAGAAATTGTTACGTTCACACAGAAACCGAATGAAACTCTATATGAGGCGTGGACAAGATTTGGAAAGTTATTAAGAGGATGTCCGCAACATGGTTTAGACACCTGTCAAATAGTACAAATATTCTACCAAGGATGCGACATCACTACAAGAAAAGACATAGATATAGCAGCGGGTGGTTCTATTATGAAGAAAACCGAAACTGATGCTTACAAAATTATTGATAACACTGCTTCCCACTCACATGAGTGGCACCAAGAAAAAGATATCGTTAGATCATCTAAAGCAGCTAGAGCCGATTCTAGCCATGACTTAGATTCCATTTCCGCAAAGATAGATGCTGTGGAAAGACGAATGGAAAAGATGACTAAAGATATCCACTCAATACGAATTAGTTGTGAGCAGTGTGGAGGACCACATTTGACAAAAGATTGTCTCAGTATTGAATTAACAATGGAACAAAGAGAGAATGTTTCATATCTAAACAAAAGGCCTGGAAATAATTATCAGAATAATTATCAACCGCCAAGACCGATCTATAATCAAAATCAGAATTATAACCGAAATATTCCATACAACAACCAACAAGGTCCTAGCAATCAATAAGTATCTAACAATACTTACAACCAGCAAAGACCTAATTTTCAAAACAAACCACCACAACCCGATGATAAAAAGCCGAATTTAGAAGATATGATGACGAAGCTAGTTGAAACTCAAACGCAGTTTTTCACATCTCAAAAACAAACTAATGAACAAAATGCTCAAGCATTTAGAAATCAACAAACTTCTATTCAAAACTTGAAACAAGAAGTAAGTAACCTAGCAAGGTTAATAGGTGAAAGAAAACCGGGAAGTTTACCTAGTGATACAAATGCAAACCCCCGGAATGAAACAGCTAAAGCCATTACCACAAGAAGTGGTACAACACTTAAACCACCTGAAATACCTGTAACTTCTGATGAAGCTATTCCTACTCCACAAGAACCACAACCTGATCAAGATAAGGAAAAAGAACCGGTAGTTGAAAAGGTTAATGAAGATAATACAGTTAAGGCTAAACCTTATGTTAAACCATACCAACCACCACTTCCTTACCCAAGTAAAATGAAGAAAGAGAAACTTGAAGCCGAGCAATCCAAATTCTTGGATATGTTTAAACAGATAAATGTAAATCTTCCTTTCATTGATGTAATTTCAGGAATGCCTAGATATGCTAAATTCTTGAAAGATCTAATCTCAAATAGAAAGAAAATGGAAGAACTCTCGGCTGTTACTATGAATGCTAATTGTTCAGCAGTGCTGTTGAATAAGATACCAGAAAAACTATCTGATCCAGGAAGTTTCACAATTCCATGTTTTCTGGGTAGTCTTAGTTTAATAGAAGCATTGGCAGACTTAGGTGCTAGTATAAATTTAATGCTGTATTCACTATACACTAAACTAGACCTTGGAGAATTGAAACCAACCAGAATAAGTATACAACTAGCCGATCGATCAATAAAATATCCTAGAGGGATAATGGAGTACATGCTAGTTAAAGTTGGTACTTTAGTATTTCCAGTAGATTTTGTTGTTCTGGACATGGAAGAAGATTCTCAAGTTCCTCTCATATTAGGAAGACCATTCTTAAACACGGCTAAAGCAATGATAGACGTGTTTGGTAAGAAACTGACCCTAAGTATAGAGGATGAGAGTGTTACCTTTTCAGTTGATAGAGCAATGCAACAACCGCAATCTGTAGATGATACATGTTATTATATTCAAACTATAGACTCACATGCAGAATTGTTGGAGGAATTTCCAGAATTACAAGGAACAGGAGAATGTTCTTTAGGAGAAGGTAATGAACCAATTGATGAAGCTGAAATGTTAGCTACACTTATAGCTAATGGATATGAACCAACAACAGAAGAAATTCAAATGCTAAAAGAAGAAGACAGATATCGATACAAATCATCGATAGAAGAACCTCCGAAATTAGAGTTAAAGCCACTTCCAAACCATTTGGAATACGCTTATTTACATGGTGAATCTGAATTACCTGTAATAATATCGTCTTCTCTTACTGAAAATGAGAAATCACAACTCATTTCTGTGTTGAAAGCTCATAAACCAGCCATTGCATGGAAGATTCATGATATTAAAGGAATAAGTCCTTCGTATTGCACACATAAAATCCTTATGGAAGAAGGTCATAAAACGTATGTGCAACGCCAACGAAGACTAAATCCGAATATGCAAGATGTAGTTAAAAAAAAAATTATTAAACTGCTAGACGCAGGTTTAATTTATCCAATTTCTGATAGTCCATGGGTAAGCCCAGTTCAATGCGTGCCTAAGAAGGGTGGCATGACTGTCATTACAAATGAGAAAAATGAGCTTATTCCTACTGGGACTGTAACAGGATGGCGTGTATTTATTGATTATAGAAAATTAAATGACGCCACCAGAAAAGATCACTTTCCCTTACCTTTTATTGATCAAATGTTGGAAAGATTAGCCGGAAATAGTTACTATTGTTTTCTTGATGGTTTTTACGGATATTTTCAAATTCCAATAGCACCCGAAGATCAAGAGAAAACCACATTCACGTGCCCTTATGGTACTTTTGCTTACAAACGCATGCCATTTGGACTTTGCAACGCCCCTGCAACCTTTCAAAGGTGTATGATGGCGATTTTTCACGACATGATAGAAGAATGCATGGAAGTTTTCATGGATGACTTTTCAGTCTTCGGTGATACATTTGAATCATGTCTAGCTAATCTTGAACGAATGCTGATTAGATGCGAACAATCAAATCTAGTACTTAATTGGGGGAAATGCCATTTCATGGTTAAAGAAGGCATCGTTCTTGGACATAAAATTTCAAAAGAAGGAATTGAAGTGGATAGAGCTAAAGTAGATGTAATTGCTAAACTTCCACATCCCACAAATGTTAGAGGAGTTAGGAGTTTTCTAGGGCATGCCGGTTTTTACCGACGTTTCATAAAAGATTTTTCTAAAATTGCCACTCCTATGAATAAACTCCTAGAAAAGGATGCTCCATTCATCTTTTCAGATGAATGCATCAAATCTTTTAATATTCTTAAAGAGAAACTCACTAATGCGCCGATCATGATAACACCAAATTGGAATCTATCGTTTGAACTAATGTGCGATGCAAGTGATTTTGCAATGGGAGCCGTTTTAGGACAAAGGATTGAAAAACGATTTCAACCTATATATTATGCTAGTAAGATGTTACAAGGAGCATAAACGAACTATACAACTACTGAAAAAGAACTCCTTGCTATTGTCTTTGCTTTTGACAAATTTCGTTCATATCTCGTTCTAGCAAAAACGGTGGTCTATACCGACCATTCTGCTCTTAGATACCTATTTTCGAAACAAGATGCCAAACCAAGATTAATTCGTTGGATCTTACTCTTACAAGAGTTCGATATTGAAATCCGAGATAAAAGAGGAGCAGAAAATCTCGCCGCTGATCATCTTTCTCGTCTTGAAAATCCCGAATTAGAAGTTCTAAATGAATCGGCCATACAAGACAACTTTCCTGATGAATATCTATTGAAGATAGATTATACTGAAATTCCATGGTTTGTAGACTATGCAAACTACTTAGTATGTGGATTCCTTGAAAAAGGATTATCGTACCAAAAACGAAAGAAATTCTTCAGTGATATAAAATACTATTTCTGGGAAGATTCACATTTGTTTAAAAGTTGTCCCTATGGAATAATACGCCGATGTGTATTCGGAGATGAAGCTAGTAAAATTTTAAACCATTGTCACACAGGACCAACAGGAGGGCATTACGGGCCTCAACTAACAGCAAGAAAAGTTTATGATGCTGGATTCTATTGGTCTACAATTTACAAAGACGCTCACCTTCTTTGCAAATCCTGTGATGCTTGTCAAAGGGCCGGAAAAATAAGTCAACGTGATGAAATGCCATAAAATGTCATTCAAGTATGTGAAGTATTTGACATTTGGGGGTATTGACTTTATGGGTCCATTTCCAAAATCTTATAATAATCTCTATATTCTCTTAGCCATTGATTATGTATCTAAATGGGCAGAAGCACAAGCTCTCCCAACTAACGATGCACGAGTTGTAGTCAACTTTTTAAAACGTCTTTTTGCAAGGTTTGGAACACCGAAAGCTTTAATAAGTGATCGGGGAACTCATTTCTGTAATAATCAACTTGAGAAAGTTCTTAAAAGATATGGAGTAACTCATAAAATCTCCACCGCATATCCTCCACAAACAAGTGGACAAGTTGAAAATACCAACCGAGCGTTAAAACGTATTCTAGAGAAAACCGTAGGATCAAATCCGAAGGAATGGTCCATTAAATTGGAGGATGCACTCTGGGCTTTTAGAACAGCCTACAAAACTCCAATTGGAACCACACCTTTTAAACTCGTCTACGGAAAAGCATGTCATCTTCCAGTAGAAATTGAACACAAAGCATTTTGGGCTTTGAAGACATGTAATCTTGATTTACATGAAACCGGACGTCTACGATTAAGTCAACTAAATGAATTAGAAGAATTAAGACATGAAGCATACGAAAATTCGTTAATCTATAAAGAAAGAACGAAGAAATGGCATGATAAAAGAATCAGAAGTTCAAAAGAATTTAAAGAAGGAGACAGAGTTCTTCTTTTCAATTCACGATTCAAGCTATTTCCTGGAAATTTGAAATCAAGATGGTCTGGACCATTCATAGTCAAAAGAGTTTTCCCATACAGAACGATAGAATTAATAAATTCAAATGGAATTGAATTTAAAGTTAATGGTCACAGAGTTAAACATTACATAGATAATCCGATGGAAGTCGACAACGAAGTTAATCACAATTTCGATACCACAGCTAACTAAGTGTGGGGAGAATCAAGTCTTTAAAGGATAATATGTATTTCTGTTAGAGTTAGATTGTCTGTTTTCGTGTAGTTCTCGAAAATGGAACCCGAATGGTCTTTCCCTAGCATACCCTAAAGAACTAGTCTTCTCCCCCCATTCTGAATTTTTATTTTTTTTTAGGTTTTTACGAAATGAAGACTTCCTGTGAACTAAACCATGGTCTAATGCTACACGCTTTGATCACTAAACGTAATAATGACACACTTCCGAGTGAAATAGTATCAGTAATCAGAGAAAGATTGGACGGAGTAAGAAAAGAATCCAGATGCGAAGATAATAAGTTACAATTTGGTAAAGGAAAATCAAAATCCACAGCGAAAAGAAGAGCACTACACCTTGAAAGATGTCACAAATGCAGAAAATGGTCACATGAAGGTAAATGTTCAAATAATCAAACCTATTCAAATACCGAATTTGTTACTTTATGCAGAGACGGACCGTTCATATGTTTAGAAGAAAAAACACTGAATGCTCGAGGTTACGCCTATGTAGCTATGGAAAACCAATTAAACCGACTATCTTATGAATGGGATAGATCATATAACTAAGAATACTATCTCACAGGTAAGTCTGTACAGTTTTTATTTTTTATTTTTATTTTTAATCTTTTGATAATAAACGCTAATTTGTTCGCTATAAAGTATTAAATTGGTATTGAATAAAATTAGGTTTGGCGACCGAAATTATTGATATCATTCAAAAATTTATTACATCACTGCGAAATTTAACGTTTATTCTTAAGGTATAAATATCTTTAATCAATCAACCCAAAATATTTCAAAAATTCGTCATGAGTTAAATTAGGTCATGGAACCAAAATTACTTTACCGAAAAGAGGGGCGCATATTTTTGATAATATTTGATTGATTAAAGTGGGATAAAAGACCAAAAAGGTTTTTAATTTTATTTTTACCATGTTTTTAAAATTAATATATAAATCTTAAATTAATATTGTAAACTTTTTAAATTAATATATTTAAAATTGTAAATATTTGAACAATTGATATTTTTAAGTTTGTATGTATAAAAACAAAAATATAATATAAGTTTGGTGTGAATTTTTAATTTTTAAAAAAAATGTGAATTTTAATTTTATGCATATTTTAAATTTAAGTTGTGTGAATTTAAAAACAAAAATTTACTTTATTTTGCTAAGTTAAAAATATAATTTTTAAAATTCGTCGTGAGTTGAAGACTAGGTCGTTGAACCGAAATTGCTTTACCCGAGGGAGGGACGAGAACTTTTATTATCATTATTTTTAATCTTATTGAATTAAAGTATGCCAAAAACATTAAAAAAACCCAAAAATCTTACTTTTAAAACCGCGCTTTGAATTGACAAATTTTAAAATTTTGTCGAGGGACGAACTAGGACATCGATCCGAAACACCCTCGCTCCTAAAGGAAAACAAATTTTTAAAATTTAATTAATTATAAGTTTTATAAACTATAAGGTTTTATATATAAAAAAAAGCCCAGAACACTGTACCCGGGACTCCATGCGATCGCATGGAGTTAGGCCTTTGAAGTCATGCGATTGCATGGACCTGTATTTTAGGTCTGATACATACAGACAGCGAGTCTGTCTTCCTCACACCAACACACACACAAACACGAAACTCTCTCAAATCTTCACCAAATATCATCATTTTTCAACCGTAATTCATCATTTTTCTTGCTCTAATCATGCCTAAATTCTCATTCTTCAGCAAAATGGTAAAAATTACACCCCTAAACTCATAAATTTGCTAGTTTTTGTGATAATTCCAATTTTTTACCTAATCCAATTTTGTTAATTTCTAGTGTAATTAGTGTTAAATTGATAGTATGTTATGCATGTATAACCTATATTGATGCTATTTAACATGATTTGAAGCCAAAAACTTCAAAATTTTTAGAAATCTAGGGTTTGTGTTCTTGAGCAATTTGGGGCTTTTTGATATAAACAGGTTATGGCCGATTTTCGTCATGAATTATTACTAAATTGAGTAGTGTAACATGTTTAGATAGTTAAATGATCCAAACATTGATCCTAAACATGATTTTTGGAGATTAAAGTGGACTTTTTAAGTCCAAAATTCATGAACTTGATTAATTTGATATATTTGCCATTTGAGACTTGTTTAATTATTAGTAATGATTATTTTGACATGTTATTTGAGTTAAATGCTTATGAACTTTGTATACATTTTCATATGTGCTTATTTGAAAAGTGTAGAATTTTGAAAAATTGTGAAAATGTGTATAACTTTAATTTTGATTTAACATGTTATAGTGATTGTTTTAAGTTGTTATTTTGCTAACACTAATGCATATTTGGATGCACAAATTTTGTGTTTAATGTGTTTGCAGAAAGCCGATACTGGAGGTTCAGGAGCATCATCATCTAGACGACCAGCACCAGCACCAGAACCAGAACCAGAAATGCAACACGAACAAGAACCACAACAACAGCCTGATCAGCACATACCTTATTATGATCCGGTACAGTTTGTTGATGAATTCATAGTATTCCCAATGAGGCCGCCAGTAGAATTCCCAACGATTTCTGAGCACACTCTGCATCCTAATCTAAGATTTGATAGGAGATGGAGAGATTACGAGACATATCAAAGGAACAAATTCAAATTGGTAACAAAAAATGTAGAGGTGCCAAGGGTAATCGATTGGGCTCCTTTGGAAACGGTCCATCTAGCTGACCGTGTTAGACAGCTTTTAGTTCAAAGGTATGGCAGTTCTTCTTTTACAGATTGTGAACGTCATTTCACCATTCGTAGACCTGTATATAAGGAATGGTGTGTTGAGTTGATGAGTACTGTATCACTTGATACAAATATAGTTAGAATAGATGATAGAAGATTTCTTAGGTTTATCCTTGGTGATAGGATGTACAGAATGTCCATGCTGGACATGGCCAGGGCTTTACAGATATATACTCCTGGTGAGTTGCTACTACCCGATTGTACAAACTTGATTCATTATGGTGAAAGGGTAGATAGAAACTTTGACGCTGATGCCATTTGAAGGCGTATGTCACATTTTAAAGTTTTTACACGAGCAGGAGGACACTCCTATACACATATTGACAGAGCCGAGCTTCGTATTATTCATAGATTTTTGGCTAACTCGATTACACAGAGAGGTCACAATAAAGAAAAAATTACCTTACATGATTTATTCTACCTAAAGTGTATTCGGGATCCTAGAAGCTTTGTCAATATCCCTTACTGTGTTGCTTTTTATTTATCTAAAATGGTAGAGGAAATGCAGGAAGGGAGTATAATAGGAGGAGGTATTTTTGTTACTCTCATTGGATAGTAGTTAGGTGTTGATAGGAACCAAAGGGGTCCATTACAGCTTTGTAGAGAACAGGTTGAGGCCTTAGGATTGAAAGTTTATGTGGGTGCTAAGGTATTGAAAAGTAGACGTAACCAGGCAGTACCCTATGAGGGATCTTATCCTCAGGTAGAGAGAGGATCAGACAAGGAAATGGAGGAGGTGGAAGACATTAGGGATGTCTTTCGAGATGCTATTCTTGACGTCCACGTTCGTATAGATGAGGAAGCATTGACGAACGCGGCCAGACATAGTATGTATGAGCAGTGGAACTCCGAGCGAGTATACGAGGATTATAGGCGATGCCAACACGATAGCTGGTTAGTTCATCAGCACCAAATCATGAGCCAGCTATCATATCAGGTACCAAATAACTATGTGCCTACTCGACCTGCTCATTTTCCACCACACAGCTCTGATATCCGACCACCCTTTAACCGGTATGACTATAACCAAGCCTATCAAAACACCTATAACCAACAATGGAACCCACCTGACGAGATGAACTGGAACCCATATCCAGACTGATTTAGTTCCATTTGGTTATTTATATGATTTTTAAGTTTTTATCTTTTTACTTATTCATGTTTAAACTTATGTTATTGAATATACTTATGTAATCTTTATCATTTTTATTATTATTGTGTACTAATATTTCACATTTAGGATTTGAAAGTGGGATATTAAGTTCCATTTCAAATTGCCATGCATGTTTATATTTGTATGTATGTATATTGTAAATTGTACAAAACAGGGTAAAACAGCGCATTTTCAAAGACTGGCATTAAGTTCAGCAAAAGCTACTAATTTTGACGACAAGATGACAAATAAATGTGATGTAACAACAGACGGAATGAACAAATGATATGCACCATTTATCATTCAGCAAACAAACGCCAATATGTTTGGAAACTTTGATAAAATTTAATCATTTCTACGCTAATCACCCTCAATAATTTAAATTGTTACTGATTTCTTGCAAATGAGGGCATTGCAAGATCTTAAGTGTGGGAAGGGGTTAAATTCTTTCGGATTTTTAAATTTTTTTTACTTTAAACACTTGGTTACCATTAGAAATACTAGTAAAGTAGTAGTTGTATTAGAATCTAGTGCTCTCTGATAATAAAGAACAGCCCTAGTCTTATATACTGACTACCCAATTCTAGTAAAATTTTTCAAAATTTTCAATTAAATGAACTCAAAATCATGTTTATACATATTTATGAATGATAAAACTAGGTGTTAACACCGAAATTATTGTTACCTCAGAAAGGACATAAATTGAGAAACAAACCAAAATGTTAGAATTCATTTAAAATGGAATAGAGGACAATAAAAAGGAAAATAAAAGCCAAGTGTGGAAAAAATTACCAAGTTATCTTAAACATATGTCACATATTTCTGTAACAAATAATTGAAGATACTTTTGCTTTGGACTAAACTAAACTGTTTTACCCGATGAAAGAAAAGAAGAGATGGATCTACACGATGAATCAATTCCATCATTAAAAGGAAGTAAAGTCTTTCGAAAAAGACACGCGCTTCTTGATTTAGGTCATGAAGTTGTCGTCCAGACCAGCTGTAGGTTGATGAAAAATCTAGAAAAGTCATCTCTAAAATCAGCAGGAAATCCATTGACCTCAGCATCAAACAGGGTCGCCAAGTGGTCAGACTTATCCTAACCATGAGAGGATCTGTCTTGTAAAATGGGAAGGACACCGTGCAAATTAGCTTGATAAGACTAATAAATCAGACCCCCCAGAAAGGATAATCTCTTTAAAGATTAAAAATCAGCTTTTAAGCCTGATATTACTCAATCCTTGAGATTGACCTTAAAGATTGAGAATTACAAACTCATGAAATTCAATGATATCTAAACTCGAGCTTGAACGAGAAAATATTTTGATCAAAATTACAAACCGATTTGTTTTCTGAAAACCCATTTTCAATGCGTTCATTACCATTGAACATAAAATTCTAAGAATTCACCTGGAATCCATTAGGTCACCTGAACCAAATCGGGTGTCAACCGTAAGAACGGTGGTTGCATAGAATGGTCAAAGACAGGACCTTGTGCCAGACCGAAAAATCATAAGGGTGAGCTTTACTATTGCTCCTACCAAGGATAGTAATTGCGTCCGACACGTTATAGACCATAATTAAAAGCATGTCAGGGGACATTGCCTTAACAGTTGCTTATTCAACGCTTTCCTTTACAACCGGACGGTAGTTTACCGAAAGGTAATATACAGAGCAAGTATACTGGACGTGTTGCTTTCCTAGTACAAGGTTAGCAAGTGGGTGACACAAAACCATAAGTTTTGAGCTAAAATTTTCAAATCTAAAACCCACCAAACCCACAAAAAGAATTTGCAAACACCGGTGAAGGGTTATTCCGGAAAACTTATGTAGGGTAAAAGCTAGATTTAATTTTAAAAAAAAAATCAAATGTTTTCATAAAGATCCAATTTCCTAAAGGATCTAAATTTTCATAAGTCATGTGGGACTGTAAACAATATCCTTACTACCATTGTTTATACCGCCGTATTGAAATCACTGATGTACAAAGTGTGAAGAATAAAGAAGTGATTCTAGTATTTCAAGACTATATTCATTGAGGACAAGCAAAGCTCAAGTGTGAGAATATTTGATAATGCTAAAAACGAACATATATTTCATAGCATTATCCCTCAAGAAAGACAAGCTTTTAGTTGCAACTGTTCTATTTACAAGTGATATTCGTTTAAATAATAAAAGGTGAATACAAAAGACAGATTCGACGAATTGAAGACGCAAACGACCAAAAAGCTCAAAAGTACAAAGTACAATCAATGAGGTTCCAATTATTGATAAGAAACGTCTCAAAATTACAAGAGTACAAGATTCAAAACGTAAAGTACAAGATATTAAATTGTACGCAAGGACGTTCGAAAATCTAGAACCGGGACCAGAGTCAACTCTCAATGCTCGACGCAACGGACTAAAAATTACAAGTCAACTATGCACATGAATATAATATAATATATAATTAATTCTTAAAATTAATATATATATTATATTATATTTAAAAACCGTCGGCATAAAAAAACAAAGACTTTTGAGTCTCCCCAGCTGGCCATGCGATCGCATGGCCTGGAGGAAGAAACTCCATGCGATCCCATGGTACACAGTTCCAGCCCACATGCCTATAAAAATCGAGCTTTGGTGTAACACAAAACACATCTTTTTCTTCTCCTCATTCAATGTATAATATTTATATTTATATTATAATTTTAATTTTAATTTTAATTTATAATAATAATAAGGGTGTGTTAGCGAATGTTGTAAGGGTGTAAGTCAAAATTATGTCCGTGTAACGCTACGCTATTTTTAATCATTGTAAGTTATGTTCAACCTTTTTACATTAATGTCTCGTAGCTAAGTTATTATTATGCTTATTTAATCCGAAGTAATCATGATGTTGGGCTAAAAATATTAAAATTGGGTAATTGGGCTTTGTACCATAATTGGGGTTTGGACAAAAGAACGACACTTGTGGAAATTAGACTATGGGCTATTAATGGGCTTTATATTTGTTTAACTAAATGATAGTTTGTTAATTTTAATATAAAGATTTACAATTGAACGTCCCTATAAATAACCATATACACTCGATCATATACGATGGGCAGGGTATTTATATGTACGAATAATCGTTCATTTAACCGGACACGGGAATGGATTAATAGTCACTAGAATTATTAAAACAGGGGTGAAATTATGTACAAGGACACTTGGCATAATTGATAACAATGTATTAAAACCTTGGGTTACACTCAGTCGACATCCTGGTGTAATTATTAAACAAAGTAATAAAACCTTGTTACAGTTTAAGTCCCCAATTAGTTGGAATATTTGACTTCGGGTATAAGGATAATTTGACGAGGACACTCGCACTTTATATTTATGACTGATGGACTGTTATGGACAAAAACCAGACGGACATATTAAATAATCCAGGACAAAGGACAATTAACCCATGGGCATAAAACTAAAATCAACACGTCAAACATCATGATTACGGAAGTTTAAATAAGCATAATTCTTTTATTTCATATTTAATTTCCTTTATTTTATATTTAATTGCACTTCTAATTATCGCATTTTTATTTATTGTTATTGTATTTAATTGCACTTTTAATTATCGTACTTTTTAATTATCGCAAGTTTATTTTATCGCACTTTTATTATTCGCAATTTCATTATCGTTATTTACTTTACGCTTTAAATTAAGTCTTTTATTTATTTAATATTTTACATTTGGTTTTAACTGCGACTAAAGTTTTAAAATCGACAAACCGGTCATTAAACGGTAAAAACCCCCTTTAAAATAATAATATTACTTATATATATATTTGTATTTTTATAAAATAAAACTAATATAGCGTTAAGCTTTGATTAAAAGATTTTCCCTGTGGAACGAACCGGACTTACTAAAAACTACACTACTGTACGATTAGGTACACTGCTTATAAGTGTTGTAGTAAGGTTTAAGTATATCCATTCTATAAATAAATAAATATCTTGTGTAAAATTGTATCGTATTTAATAGTATTTCCTTGTAAAATTTAATAGTATTTTATACCCCTTAGCTTTAGCTATCAATTATGATAAACTTTTATTTCGTTTGAAAGTAAATATTATACTTTCTATAGTTTGGAATAGATATTTCTATGTGAAATATTGAATACATTAACATTTTTTGGTATAAATAAACATTTTCACAATTTGATTTGTTAAATCGACTCATGTTATTTTTGTTTTAACACGAAGTGAGGTTATATATCCGATTTAATATAATTCTTTTGTAATTCTATATTTGTTATAGAACTATTGAGGAAAAGAAAGAAAAGTTCATAAAGGACCAAATTTATGATATATTTCTTAGTGAAATATTGTACAAATGAATCATTACTAAGTGTAATAATTAAACTTTTTTAGTGAAATTAGAACCTTTATGAAATTAGCATATGTGCTATAATTAGATAACTTTGCATGATTGATTATGTTAACTGTAGTTTCATGGTAGGCTTTGTGGACGATAATTGGGAACATAGTGAACTTTTTCTTCACGACCTACCGTGAACTATTATTTGGCATCATTTTATTATTGACAAAGTATTTTGTATATATAGATGGATAATAATTATTCTTGCATAATTTTCTATGTATTGAACATTGGTTCAATATAAAACTGTCTCATTTGAACTTTGTGTTCTATCATGATTTTCACATTCAACAACGTTGTTTAACTTAACGAGGATTTTAAGTTAAAAATAAACAATTTTTGAAAACTGGGAAGCATGAATAACCAATGCGTTTGGAAGAGCAAGAGGCTCAAAATGCTCTTACCGTATTTAAGAAATATATATGAGAAAAGAAAATAAATTCCTAATTAAGTGGGAGTGTGAAGCGTACTTCCCTTAAAACAAAGAACATTTAACGAATTATTTGTTATCAAGTAATTTTTAACTTTAGTGAGTTACTATCATTAAATATACGTTGTCATCATAAGTTAATATATGACGATAAAAATCTTTTCTCAATGGTTGAGGCATATAACATTACACCTTAATTATAATGAAAATACAAAGCTTTATTTTGATTGTATATGGTTAGTATGGTAAGAAAACTTTGTGTTTACATATATACTTTCCATATCAAATCTTGTCCTCCGTGAACTATAGGTTTGGAAATTGCATTAAAGCTTGTAGAATTTTGATGAGTTCCAATTCTCTAGTGAAGTGGAGATATGTGGGAGACAACTCTTTAGATGGAGTTGAAAATATCGGTTCATACAAGTTAGTCTTGGATGATGATCGAAATTGGATCCTTACATGATTGTTCATCAAAACTTAATATCTATGTGATATTGATTTTCATTATTGATTTCACAAAATGCGGTTGAGTTCTCTTTAAGAACAAGCTTATTTAATATTAGTTTTGTTCTAAATGATTTTATCGTTATCTAAGTGATAACTAAATGAAATTTTCTCACTTACAACTTCAATATGTTTGAATGAAGTAAGTACGTCATGCTAGTTTAGTCATATTGACTAACAATACTTCTAGCTTAGTCTACTATTATTTTTACTGGCTAGATAGTGATAAAGTGAAAAGGTGCACTTGTAAGCATCGCTAAGGAAAAAGCTACGAAAAATCATGTAGAAAGAAAACTAAATTTTTTATTCCATTGCACTTGACTCATTTGAATTATGTGGTCTTATGAATGTTAGGGAAATACAAAGGACATATTGTTAATAATTTCCTCGTGTTAGTTAATTTCTCGAAAATCTAAAGCGTTGGATTAAATTTCAAAAATATGTGAATTTTGTTGAAAATTAACTTAAGGGAAAAATTATTAAAAACATATACTCCGTATATAGGTGCAATCGAGGATGTGAATATCTTCTGATTAGTTCATAGCACTATGTGATGCTAAAAGCATTCAAACATCATTTCTTTATTTCAATAACTCCACAACAAAACGATGTTTTACAAAGTTGGAATAAACGCTCCTCGAATTGGTTAGGGCAATGATGGGGTAATGTGAAATCTCACATGCGTACCTAATTGAATGTCTTTGAAAATTAGTAACTTCCACACCATATAAGTTATGGAATGATTATGACCATAATTACAATGTCATATGACATTCAGGTTGTGAAACGTATATATTAAATTTATCGAATAAATTTTGGAAAATAGGTCCAAGTGGTGGAAATTTGTTTTCATCAAGTACGTTAACAATCAAGAGGTTATATGTTCATACGTGAACATGTCAGTGGGAGTCTAACTGAATTTAAAACTTGAGAAATGAGTTTCCAAATCTCTAGATACAAATAAAGTTTCGTCTTTATTGATGCCACATATTTATCTCATTCGAGTGGGAGAAATTTGAGGAATGATGTTAGAGAATTTGTTTATCTATGCACGATTCCTCAAACTATTGCGAATGAGAATAATTCTGATTTGAGTGGGAGCTTATGAGATACCAAGAGTTAGTTTCAAAGAAATCTCAATTACGACAAAGAAGTTGCCGTTATAAACCCTATTCGATATGAGATTGAATAAGAGAAGCTCTAAAATGACATCTAAATGACAAATGGATCAAAAATAATGGAATAAGAATTAGATACTTCATGTGGCAGAAGGCTACAACCAACAAGAAAAGTTTACTTTGTGAGAATCTCATATCTTGTTATAATTTCACCAAGTTAGGTTAATTCTAGCCATAATGACAAACAATGGACCATGCATTACATTATATCATTGATAATAGTCTTAACTTCTCAATGAAGAACTGTAACAAGAAATCAATGTGTAGATTTTTTTCAACAATGGCCACAAACATATGGTTTGTAGATTTTTTGAATTAATCTATGGCCTCAAACAGTCTTTGAGAAAATGATATATGTACTTTCACAATATAATCATATCGAATGATTTCATTATGATCAATAAGGATCATGAGTATGTACTAAAAGGTCTAAATATTTATTCTATCATTATACGTTGATGATATTTTTGTGGCTTGAATAAATAAGAAGAATGTTATTGTGAGAGAATTTTCATGTATTCTTGAAATTAGAATTTCAAGAGATTATTCAAGGAAGTTAATATCTCTTTCACAAGATCCTTGAACGTGTTAAATAATCTCACTGAGAATCTTATGGTGAATATTGAGCATATCTTTTTGTCTTTATACTCCAATATGAAATGAGCAAATGAAGTTTGTTGTTTATGCGAATAAGGTAGGAAATCCTTTGTACATTATGTAACGCACAAAGTTGATTAATTTCCATTTAGGATGGAAAGCAATTGAAAAGCCATGAAAATGATACTAAGGTATCTAAGTAGTAATGTTATCTTATTGTGCTTTAATGAAAATGATTTGAAATCAAAAGGCTGTACACATATTGACTAGGTTGGTATCTCATGGAGTAACAAGAATTAGTCATATGAAGCCTTGTTTACAATGGAGGCTAATTTTTAATGTCAACTAAGATTTAATAAGCTGTGTAGCTTAACCAATCTTTTGAGAAACTTGGAGTTTATAACGAAGTTATCGATTGAGTTATAGTTTACTCAAATAGTTAGTACTTTGTAGTTCATTCCAGAGTCCATTGTAAGTCAAGCACATAGTTGTAAAATGCATCATTACTTAGAGACATGGTTGCAAGAGTTTTAGTAAATATGTAGTACATATCTACAAATGAAATGGTTTCAAATCATTTGAGAAATCCATGCCTAGAGAGATATGTTTATGTAACATGTCACGTCTCAGGGGGTTGCGTAGATTTTGAGATTGTATTGAGTTTTTATTTTTCCCAACATATTTAGTGTTTGATATCCATGACAATGTGTTTGTCAAATCTTATATACAAAGTATTATTGTGAGAAAAGTATGTCAGACAGATTAGAGATCAGCCCACTCACATGGGTGATCAGCTCCGTCACTTTAGTAGTGACTGGTGAAATAGCGCATTTTAAGTATATTGTCTGAGTGACAACTGAGCACAAACTTAAAATATATGATGATGCAGTTGTAATATTTATAACAATATGTGAATTATTTAAGTTTCACATTATCTGTCTTATATATCCAGATGTGAGTTCTTGTGAGAAAGACGTGTTTTTATGAGTAGATAGTGAACTCAAGTTTGAACATTGAGTATGTTTAAGCTATCATCTGTGCAACATTGATTTAAAGACATGCCTCCATTGGGAAAGGAGAAATGTTGCAGCATGTGATTCATACCACATGTGATTAAACCGACCAATAAGGGAAATAGAAGAAAAGATCTCTACTTCTTTGTAATGTGAGTCCCTTGAGGTATTAGTAACCTCAATTAATATCCTTATGACTTTTTCTTGTCTCTTGAGGCTTAGTTTGATGTTTGCTATCTTAAGGCGTTGCTTAAGGGTTATGAGCGATTCGACCAGGCGGGACATTCTTAGAAAAGCAAGTCGAGTTAAGGCCAAAGGATTCTAAGAGAAAGGAAGATCATTTGAAGTTTGCATTAATTTGTATTCACCGGCCGGCCAATTATCTTGTCTCAGTGACAAATCTTAGTGATAACTGATAATTGGGAATACAATATAGTTTTATGAGCAAAACTGTGATCATGTGAGTTATTAATGTGATTAATGATCTAGGATATTGCATACTAAATCTACTCTTGTCATTTTGTTTTGAGACGCTATATATTCCTAACAGATGTATGGCACGTGTGCTCTCAAAGTATGTCGGTCGCACAGCCTAGTTCCTAGTATGAATGATTTGCGTACTACACAGTATGTTTTTCAAGATATATGAGTATATCAAAATTGTTTGTGTGCGAGTGGGAGATGATGGAAATAAATTGTCATTTTCACCCACAAACTTTTTGAGTGGTAGTGGTTTGAGTGGAAGTGGTTGAAGTTGTCACTTTCATTTACAAACTTTTTTTAAAAAGGTAACCCATTATAAGAAATGTCTCTAACTCATTGTTGGAAGAACACAATTCATAGAGAAAAACATACACAAAGAAAATTGAGAGATTGTAAGTATATTTGTTCAAATGGAACATTGCAAACCATCGAAGGAACTTAGACCGTAAAACTTGAAAGCATTTCTTTTGGTGATTGCTTTCCCGACCGGTGATCTAAACAACGATCCTATCCGCTTCCGCTACTACTTTCGGGTATGTCTCGAATCTATCTAATTCTTAATATACTAAAAAATATAACAATAAGTTGACTAAACAATAAACGATAAGTTTTTTTCGAATACCCTTTCCGCTTCACTGATTGTCTGTTCGACACCATCTTTCTTGATTGATCTTTTTGTCTTACCATGTTCTGCAAATTAGTATTAGTATATAGATTATAAGTAGCAAAAATACAATATATATATATATATATATATATATATATATATATATATATATATATATATATATATATATATATATATATATATATATATATATATATATATATATATATATATATAACACTAAGTATTAATAAGATAGCAATCAGTATGGACATATACAATTAAGATGCTATACATGAATCATTGAAGCAACATAGTCTACTTGAACATATACAATTAACATAGCAGTGTAGCAATATTGAACTTATTGAACTGACATCAGCAACTGAGCACATTTATTGTGGCTATGTAACTCAAACTGATGGTATGTCTTGTGATTCATCTGATGAGGAAATGTCAAATTTTGAAGACGTTGATATTTGCGTTAAGATGACAGTACCACTAGGTAGAGTTTGGGTAAGTTATTTATCTTAAATTTTTCAGCTTATTATGATGGCATACATAAACTCATATACGTATGATAAAATGATTTTTTTATTGTAAATTGAAAGAAAAGAATTCGTTTGCTTTTTATTGATCTGTAATATAGATTTAAAAGGATACCCGCATCTATTTATACACAAGGTTTACACTATTTATGGTGACGAGCCTATATTCAAAAAGGAAAGAATCCGTTTTGATATGCTAGCTGTTTGGTCCTAGCTGTTGTTCTAAATAAGGAAATGATGAATGTAGAACATTCTGATCCTTTGAAAAACTATTTCTAACACTCCCCTACACGTTGAATAGTGGGATTTCCGATATTCAACTTGACGAGAACTTCATGAAAAAGTCTTCCGTTGATGGACTTGGTTAAGATGTCTGCTAGCTGGTCTTCTGACCTGACATAGGGAAGAGATATGATTTCGGGTTCAAGTTTCTCTTTGATAAAGTGCCTGTCAATCTCAACGTGTTTGGTTCGGTCATGTTGAAGAGGGTTTTCGGAGATGGCGATGGCAGCTTCGTTGTCACATAAAATTGTGACACCGCTACTTTTTTTTATACGTACGTGGCGGAAGCATTATATTAATTAAATACGATATCAACATTTGTACAAACCGATGTCACGTGTCATTAAAACAAATTACATATTTAACTGAAAAAGACGTAATTACATTCTATTTTCAAAAATACACGGTTCATATCCTAAAAGGCCACATCAGAGTTAACCCTGTCAAACATAACATCATCATGCCCGTCTTCTCCCCAAAAGCATCACTTACAAAAGATAACAACCTGCAGGGAGAGGATAGAGGGGAATTAGCATGAAGCTAAGTAAGTACGACTAACTACAGTCAATAGTATACAGAACTGTTATACTAATCATGTCACAAAGGCTAACACACAAACATCACCCAAGTGCCGTCTACAGAGACTCTGGCGGCTTGGCCAAACCATTAACCACCAGCTGATCGGACTGGGGCTTACCAAAAGTTCCTCCACCACTGTGTGTATATATATAATCCATACGCGACGGACGCGTCATTCACATATATATACACCTCGATTGTCTAGGCTACAACATGAGGAACCCAACCCGCAGGTTGATCTCTCCTACCGAGGCTACCACATAATAGGGACGTACTGGGCTCCAGCAGACAAGCATCAACTAACATGCAGTCATAACAACGTACTAACTAACCACACAGTAGGTATATCTAATAAGCATGGCAATCATATTATAACATGCTACTCTATACTATATTCTCCAGTTAGTCCCACTCACCAATTACCAGCAACCAGCTCAGATAATCTACTACTGAGCGGCTTCTTTATCCTTATTACCTGAACATATGATAAATCAAGTTAGTTACTGTCCATTAACATCAAATAACACAGTACAGAAATTTTTGTATCAAAAAAAGTGGGAGTTCTGCTAAAAAATTTTGCTTAACACTTATGCATTTTCAAAATTTACATCCTGAACATCAAAATACAAATGGGCAGCATAACGGCTAAAATTCAACCCTTAGTAAAATATTTCACTGCCAAAGACACTCGGTCGACTGTCATAGACAGTCGGCCGACTGTCTACACTCACTCGGACGGTCTTCCACAGACACACTCGGTCGTGGGTCATACACACTCGGTCGATGGTCGAGTCGGTCGGTCGAGCGTCAGGAGGCACTCAGCCGATTGTGTTTATCTTCAGAAGCTGAAGACAAAGTGACGGGTTTCACCCAAATTCATCCAATTCTTGCTCTAGAGCTCGATTACGACCTCAAAACTGACCAAATCGAAGACACTAAACATGTAGAAACATAGACCCACTAAATTTAGACTCAAACAACATCAAATCTAACCATTTTGACCCAAATTACACACTTTGTAAAACCTAACACAAAAACTCAAATTTCTCAAAGATTAAAGCATGAAATGCTATGATTCTTACCTTGATAGAATCAATAAAACACATGGAACAAGATAATGTAAATGATTTGAGCTCTAAAACAAGAATTAAGGATTAGGTTTGATTAGGTGAAAGAGATGAAGGTACGGTGTTTGAGAAGAAAAGTCTAGAAATGGAAAGAAGGACACAGCTCTAGCCAATTAATTGGGTTTAATTCCCACACTGTGCAACACACGGGTATTTATCAGTTATCTGATATCTTTCGTACGTCATTTGGCAATCCAAACGAAGTCCAAATTAAATAAACAAACCTGTTCTGTGACCCTTGTCACAAACTGGTCCTAACCACATCATTATTTAATAGTAAATATTAAATAAAAATAAAAGCATATAATAACACAATACTAACTTAAGGGTAATTTAGTAATCTTACAGCTAGGCCCGATTGAGGATGTTACAAATCTACCCCCCTTAAGAAGATTCCGTCCTCGGAATCTGGTCAAAGTCAAACAATTGGGGATAGCGTGCCCTCATTAACTCCTCGGTTTCCCACATCATGTTAGAACCTAAACTGTGCCGCCATTCCACCAACACCATAGGAATCAATTTCTTTCTCAGCTTTGTGACCTTCTTGTCTACTATTCGAATTGGCTCTTCTACTAACTTCTTACTTAAATCCACTTTCAAATCCTTCAGTGGAAGAATCAAACTTTTGTCGTCTACTTTACACTTTCTCAAATAACACACATTGAACGTGTTATGGATTCCTGCTAACTCTGAAGGAAGATCTAAAACAACAGTTTGATCATTCAAAATTTCTTTGATCGGAAATGGCCCAACAAACCTTGGAGCTAACTTACCACGTTTTCCAAATCTGATAACCCATTTCCACGACGAAACCTTCAAGTAAACACGATCACCTACATTAAAATTTACCGGACGTCTACGCGGATCAGCATACATCTTTTGTCGGTCTCTGGCTGCTTTTAATTTCTCACGTGCAATTTCGACCTTTTCTGCGATTATCTGAACAATTTCGGGACCTACAAATTGTTTCTCACCTGCTTCTAACCAACACGTGGGAGTTCTGTATTTTCGACCATACAACATCTCATACGGCGGCATTCTGATACTCGAATGATATGAATTGTTGTAAGCAAACTCTATCAATGGAAGATGCGAATCCCAACACCCACCATATTCTAAGACACACGCTCTCAACATGTCTTCTAACGTTTGAATCGTTCGTCCACTCTCACCGTCTGTCTGTGGATGATATGCTGTACTCAGATTCACACGTGTACCCAAATTCTGTTGTAAACTATTCCAGAAGTTCGATACAAACCTAGTATCTCTGTCGAAAACTATGGACAACAGTACACCATGTCGACTAACAATCTCTTTCAAGTATAAATCTGCCAAATCACTCAACGAAGCGGTTACACGTGTAGCTAGAAAGTGAGCACTTTTTGTTAAACGATCCACTATCACCCAGATCATGTCATGCCCCTTCTGGGTTCAGGGTAACTTGGTTATAAAATCCATTGTTATATGATCCCATTTCTACTAAGGAATTTCTAACTGACGTAGAGACCCATACGATTTCTGATGTTCTGCTTTAACTTGCGCACAATTGTGACATTTTTTGACGAAATTTGCAACATATGTTTTCATTATCGGCCACCAATACAACAATTTCAGATCTCTGTACATCTTAGTACTACCTGGATGCACTGTCAATCTTGATTTATGCGCTTCTGTAAGGATTAAATCCCTCAAATCTCCAAGCATAAACACCCAAATTTGGTCTTTATAGGTCTTTAATCCTCTAGAATCATTGCGTAGGTCAAATTTTCTTTTGGTCATTTGCTCAGTGTTTAGGTTTTCATCATTCAATGCTACTAACTGAACGGTTTTCAAACGATCGATCAGGTCTGAAACTATCTCAATTCTCATAAATCTGACATTTTCGACTGTTTTCTTACGACTCA
This sequence comes from Rutidosis leptorrhynchoides, assembly GCF_046630445.1. NCBI lineage: Eukaryota > Viridiplantae > Streptophyta > Magnoliopsida > Asterales > Asteraceae > Rutidosis > Rutidosis leptorrhynchoides. Next base: position 105,623,171 of record NC_092333.1, on the reverse strand, counting down.
GAGCATCTGCGACCACATTTGCTTTTCCCGGGTGGTATTTAATCTCACAATCATAATCTTTAAACAATTCTTGACATCGACGTTGTCGCATATTTAATTCTTTTTGCAAAAAGATGTACTGAAGACTCTTATGATCTGTATAGATTTCACAACGTGTACCATACAAATAGTGTCTCCAAAGCTTCAAAGCAAACACAACTATAGTTAACTCTAAATCATGAGTAGGGTAGTTTCATTCATGATTATTCAACTGTCGTGAAGCATACGCTATAACTTTATTTCTCTGCATCAAAACACAACCCAGACATGCGCGTGATGCATCGCAGTAAACCATAAAATCTTCTGTTCCCTCTGGTAAAGCTAAAACCAACGCTTGACATAACAACTGTTTGAGAGTCTGAAAAGCTTTTTCTTATTCATCAGTCCATCGAAAGGCTACATCTTTTCTGGTTAACTTATTCAACAGACCTGCTATTTAGAAAAATCTTTAATAAATCTGCGGTAATAACCTGCTAAACCCAGAAAACTCTTAATTTCTGTCGGCGTTTTCGACGAGTTCCAGTTCATTACAGCTTCTAATTTAGAATGATCTACCTTGATACCCTGTTCACAAATCACATGACCCAGAAATTGTACTTCCCGCAGCCAAAATTCACACTTGGAAAATTTAGCGTACAACTGTTCCTGTTTTAGAAGTTCTAATACCAACCTCAGATGCGTAGCATGATCTTTCTCGGTTTTCAAATATATCAAGATATCATCTATGAAGACAATCACAAACTTGTCTAGATACTGATGACACACCATGTTCATTAAATCTATAAACACTGCTGGCGCGTTTGTTAACCCAAATGGCATAACTAGAAATTCGTAATGACCATATCTTGTTCTAAACGTGGTTTTCGGTATGTCGGTCTCTGCAACACGTACCTGATGATACCCTGAATGTAAATCAATCTTTGAAAAGTAAGAAGCACCCTGTAACTGATCGAATAAATCATCTATTCTCGGTATCGGATACTTATTCTTTATTGTTCTTTTGTTTAAATCACGATAATCTATACACATACGAAGCGACCCATCTTTCTTTTTCACAAACAACACAGGAGCACCCCACGGTGAAGAACTTGGTCGAATAAACCCCTTATCTAACAATTCCTGTATCTGAGACATCATTTCTCGGATTTCTGACGGAGCTAATCTGTAAGGAGCTTTTGCAACTGGCATAACACCTGGAACTAAATCGATTTTATATTCTACTTCACGTACTGGAGGTAACCCTGGTAGATCATCTGGAAACACTTCTGGAAATTCTGACACAACGGGAATATCAGTCACCTGCTTCTTTTCTTTCTTACCATCGATCACATAAGCTAAGAACGAATCACACCCTTTCGATATCGCCTTCTGAGCTTTCATTAGGGAAACCATAGGAAAGTTAAATCCACTGCGCTCTACCCTAGCTATCACTCGGGATCCATCAGCCAAACGGAAAGAAATCATATTCTTATCACACTTAATATTAGCCCTATGAGCTCTTAACCAGTTCATGCCTATGACTACATAAAAGCTAGGTATAGGCATCAACAAACAGGTTAAAGGGAAGGAATGGCCATCGATTTCGATGGTAATTCTAGACACAGATGATGTGCATGGAACCATTTTACCATCAGCTACTTCTATTCCCAAAGGCGCATCTAACATCCTAACAGGCAACTTTAACTTATCACAGAAGCCTAAGGACATAAAATAGCGATTTGCTCCTGAATCAAACAACACACGAGCTGACAAAGAATTAACCAAGAACATACTGGTAATAACGTCATCGGTAGCGGTTGCAGCGTCTACCGTCATCTGAAATGCCCTTGCCTATGATGTTGGAGGATTCATTCTATTCTTTCTGGCAGTAGAAGCAGAAGATCCCCTAGAAGTTACTGACCTCACCCCTTACCCTGCCCCAGAACCGGCTCTTGACGCAGATGGACAATTCATTGATCTATGTCCTTCTTGATGGCAACTCCAACAAATATTAGACTTAAAGGAACAAGCTGTTGATTCATGACCTAGCACCCCACATTTCAAACACCTTCTGATCATTGGAGAACACGGGCCGGTATGAGTTGACTTACAAACATTGCACCATCCAGACTGACTAGAACCTGATCCGCTCATACCAGATCTATTCTTTTGTTTAAATCCACCAGACTTTTTACCACAAAACCCCGATTGCTTACTTGACTGCTGAGTAGACTGACCACCAGTTTGACTCTCCGATTTTCTCCCAAAAGATCCACCTCTCGAACTTTCTCTTTTTGCCGCATTGATGTCACCCTCAGTAATCTTAGCCATCTCATGAGCCTGCGCCAAAGTCGTTGCAAATCTCGCAACTGTTCTGTACTCTGGCTTAATCACCCGCATAAAGTGCTGGATCTTATCCTTCTCAGTCGCTACCCATTGCTGAATAAACCTTAACTTAGATGTAAAATCTCTGAAAACATCGTCAATCATCATACTTTCTGTCATCTTCATACTCAGAAACTCGATTTTCAATCTTTCCATCTCATATTCAGAACAATAATGCTATCAAACCTTAGCAGCAAATTGTTCCCAGATAATCTGACTGATCTATTCTTTGAGTAGATATGCAGTAATAGAATCCCACCATTCCATTGCTTCACCCTTGAGAAGCCTACTAGCAAATAACACCATAGATTCAGGTTCACAAAAGCTTGCTTCCAACGTTTGCTCTACTTATCTTAACCAATTGAGTGTCATTGTAGGGTTTGTGTGACCACTGTACTCCGGCGGTTTACAATCCAGAAACTGTTTATATGAACACTTCTTTCTCATTTCGGGAACTTGAAATGGGTATATCATCTAGTTTGGAAATGACTGGTTAAACGGGAATGGCATTTGGAGATTTTGATAGGTATTCTGTGGAAACTGTGATTGAGAACTACCACCGGCTTGAGTATAAAGGTTTGAAGGAAAAGTTGTGTTCAACGCAGTGGTATTAGGGTGCCATTGCGCCCGTTCATGTTCTAATTCTTTAATTTTCTCCTGAGCTTCTAGTAATCGACTTTGAAGGTTTATAACTTCTTGTGAGGTTTCCTCTTTCGATGACACATGTCCATCTTCCTCGGGAGCTCTGAAGGTTCCAGTTCCAGGGGCGGTAGGGACAGTAGCGTTAGCTTCATTATCTCCCATTACTGCACTACCACAACACTCACACCAAAGCTTAGTATAAATCATGTTAGTACTAACAACTAACACACATCCTGTCCTAATACTCACTTAACCCATCCGGAGCATGTTATGTTTGACATGACTATACTAGGTTTGGGAACATGACATTTAAATCACAATGCACATGCTGCCAAACTAAGCTCTGATACCAACTTGTGACACCGCTATTTTTTTTATACGTACGTGGCAGAAGCATTATATTAATTAAATACGATATCAACATTTGTACAAACCGATGTCACGTGCCATTAAAAAAAATTACATATTTAACTACAAAAGACGTAATTACATTCTATTTTCAAAAATACACGGTTCATATCCTAAAGGACCACATCAGAGTTAACCCTGTCAAACATAACATCATTATGTCCATCTTCTCCCCAAAAGCATCACTTACAAAAGCTAACAACCTGCAGGGAGAGGATAGAGGGGAATTAGCACGAAGCTAAGTGAGTACGACTAACTACAGGCAATAGTATACAGAACTGTTATACTAATCATGTCACAAAGGCTAACACACAAACATCACCCAAGTGCCATCTACAGAGACTCTGGCGGCTTGGCCAAACCATTAACCACCAGCTGATCAGACTGGGGCTTACCAGAAGTTCCTCCACCACCGTGTGTATATATATAATCCACACGCGATGGACGCGTCATTCACATATATATATACACCTCGATTATCTAGGCTACCACATGAGGAACCCAACCCGCAGGTTGATCTCTCATACCGAGGCTACCACACAATAAGGACGCACTGAGCTCCAGCAGAAAAGCATTCACTAACATGCAGTCATATCAACGTACTAACTAACCACACGGTAGGTATATCTAACAAGTATGGCAATCATATAATAACATGCTACTCTGTACTATATTCTCCAGTTAGTCCCACTCACCAATTACCACCAACCAGCTCAGATAATCTACTACTGAGCGGCTTCTTTATCCTTATTACCTGAACATAAGGCAAATCAGGTTAGTTACTGTCCATTAACATCAAATAACACAGTACAGAAATTTTTGTATCAAAAAAAGCATCCGCTAAAAATTTTTGCTTAACACTTATGCACTTTCAAAATTTACATCATGAACATCAAAATACAAATGGGCAGCATAACGGCTAAAAATCAACACTTAGTAAAATATTTCACTGCCAAAGACACTTGGTCGACTGTCATAGACAGTCGGTCGACTGTCTACACACACTCGGCCGAGTGTCTAGTCACTCGGTCGATGGTCTTTCACAGACACACTCGGCCGTGGGTCATACACACTCGATCGATGGTTGAGTCAGTCGGTCGAGTGTCAGGAGGCACTCGACCGACTGTGTTTATCTACAGAAGCTGAAGACAAAGTGACAGGTTTCACCCAAATTCATCCAATTCTTGCTCTAGAGCTCGATTACGACCTCAAAACTTACCAAATCGAAGAAACTAAACATGTAGAAACATAAACCCACTAAATTTTGACTCAAACAACATCAAATCTAACTATTTTGACCCAAATTACACACTTTGTAACACCTAACACAAAAACCCAAATTTCTCAAAGATTAAAGCATGAAATGCTATGATTCTTACCTTGATAGAATCAGTAAGACACAAGGAACAAGATAATGTAAATGATTTGAGCTCTAAAACAAGAATTAAAGATTAGGGTTTGATTAGGTGAAAGAGATGAAGGTACGATGTTTGAGTAGAAAAGTCTAGAAATGGAAAGAAGGACACAGCTCTAGCCAATTAATTGGGTTTAATTCCCTAATGCTAAAGCGAAGGGGTATAAAATCCTATTAATTTTTACAAGAAAATACTATTAAATACGATACAATTTTACACAAGATATTTATTTATTTATAGAATGGATATACCTAAACCTTGCTACAACACTTATAGGCAGTGTACCTAATCGTACAGTAGTGTAGTTTTTAGTAAGTCCGGTTCGTCCCACAGGGATCTTTTAAACAAGCTTAACTCTATATTTTTAAAAACATTATTTGTAAAAATACAAAAATATATATAAATAATATTATTATTATAAAAGGGGGTTTTTACCGTTTAATGACCGGTTTGTCGATTTTTAAAACTTTAGTCGCAGTTAAAACCTAATATAAAATATTAAATAAATAAAAGACTTAATTTAAAGCGTAAAGTAAATAACAATAATGAAATTGCGATAAATAAAAGTGCGATAAAATAAAATTGCGATAATTAAAGAGTACGATAATTAAAAGTGCAATTAAATAAAATGACAATAAATAAAAGTGCGATAATTAAAAGTGCAATTAAATATGAAATAAAAGAATTATGCTTATTTAAACTTCCAAAATCATGATGTTTGACGTGTTGATTTTTAGTTTATTCCCACGGGTTAATTGTTCTTTGTCCTGGATTATTCAATATGTCCATACGGATTTGTCCATAATAGTCCATCAGTCATAATCATAAAATGCGGAAGTCTTCGTCAAATTATTCTTATTCCCGAAGTCAAATATTCCAACTAATTGGGGATTCGAATTGTAACAAAGTCTTAATACTTTGTTTAATGAATACACCAGGTTATCGACTTCGTGTAAACCAAGGTTTTACTACTTTGTTAACAATTACACCAATTACCCTTGAATGTAATCCACCCCTGTTTCAACAAGTCTATTAACTATTAATCCATTCCCGTGTCCGGTTAAATGAACGATTATTCGTACATATAAATATCCCGTCCATCGTGTCTGATCGAGTGTATATGGTTATTTATAGGTACGTCCAATTGTAAATCTTTATATTAAATTAACAAACTATCATTTAATTAAACAAATATAAAGCCCATTAATAGCCCATAGTCTAATTTCCACAAGTGTCGTTCTTTTGTCCAAACCCCAATTATGGTACAAAGCCCAATTACCCAATTTAAATATTTTTAGCCCAACATCATGATTACTTTGGCTTAAATAAGCATAATAATAACTTAGCTACGAGACATTAAATTAAAAATAACATTAACCATAACTTACAGTGATTAAAAATAGCGTAGCGTTACACGGACAGAATTTCGACTTACACCCTTACAACATTCGTTAACATACCCTTATTATTAGAATTTAAAATTAAAATTAAAATTAAAATTATAATATATATATATATATATATATATATATATATATATATATATATATATATATATATATATATATATATATATATATATATATATATATATATATATATATATACATATACGAGTGATAGATAGAGAGATGGATATATTATTGTGTTAAAATTCGTCCAAAACTCGCGAACTATATAGCACCTGACCTGTTACTGCTCACCATGCGATCGCATGGAAAATATACTTCCAGGCCATGCGATCGCATGGCCATTTTTTCCAGCTCACAAGACTTTGTTTCTTTCTTTGCCGACGGTTTTTATTATTATACATAATATATAAATAACTTATATAATTATTTAAATATTATATTTTATTCTTGTGCATAGTAGACTTGTAATTTTTAGTCCGTTGCGTCGAGCGTTGAGAGTTGACTTTGGTCCCGGTTCTGGATTTTCAAACGTCCTTGCGTACAATTTAATATCTTGTATTTTGCGTTTTGCGTTTCGCGTCTTGTACTCTTGTAATTTTGAGATGTTTCTCATCAATAATTGGAACCACTTTGATTGTACTTTGTACTTTTGAGCTTTTTGGTCTCTTGCGTCTTTAATTCGTCGAATCTGTCTTTTGTCTTCACCTTTTATTATTTAAACGAATATCACTTGTAAATAGAACAATTGCAACTAAAAGCTTGTCTTCCTTGAGGGATAATGCTATTAAATATATGTTCGTTTTTAGCATTATCAAATATTCTCACACTTGAGCGTTGCTTGTCCTCAAGCAATATAGTCTTGAAATAAAAATACTAGAATCACTTCTTTATTCTTCACACTTTATACATCAGTGATTTCTATACGGTAGTATAAACAATGGTAGTAACGATGTGGTTTACAGTCCTACATGACTATAAAAATTTAGATCCTTAAGTAAATTGGATCTTTATGAAAACATTTGATCTTTTGTAAATTTAATCTAGCTTTTACCCTAGATAAGTTTTCCTGAATAACCCTTCACCGGTGTTTGTAAATTATTTTTGTGGGTTTGTTGGGTATCAGATTTGAAAATTTTAGCTCAAAACTTGTGGTTTTGTGTCACCCACTTTGCTAACCTTGTATTAGGAAAGCAACACGTCCAGTATACTTGCTCCGTATATTACCTTTCGATAAACTACCGTCCGGTTGTAAAGGAAAGCGTTGAACAAGCAAGTGTTAAGGCAATGTCCCCTGACATGCTTTTAATTATGGTCTATAACGTGTCGGATGCAATTACTATCCTTGGAAGGAGCAATAGTAAAGCTCACCCTTATAATTTTCTGGTCTGGCACAGGATCCTGTCTTCGACCATACTATGCAACCACTGTTCTTAAGGTTGACACCCGATTTGGTTCAGGTGACCTAATGAATTCCAGGTGAATTCCTAGGATTTTACGTTCAATGGTAATGAACGCATTGAAAATGGATTTTCAAAAAACAAATCGGTTTGTAATTTTGATCAAAATATTTTCTCGTTCAAGCTCGAGTTTAGATATCATTGAATTCCATGAGTTTGTAATTCTCAATATTTAAAAGTCAATCTCAAGGATTGAGTAATATCAGTCTTAAAAGCTGATTTTTGATCTTTTAAGGAGATTATCCTTTCTGAGGGTCTGATTCATTAGTCTTATCCAGCTAATTTGCACGGCGTCCTCCCTATTTTACAAGACAGATCCTCTCATGGTTAGGATAAGTCTGACCACTTGGCGATCCTGTTTGATGCTGAGGTCCGTGGATTTTCTGCTGATTTTAGTGATGACTTTTCTAGATTTTTCGTCAACCTACAGCTGGTCTGGACGACAACTTCATGACCTAAATCAAGAAGCGCGTTTCTTTTTCGGAAGACTTTACTTCCTTTTAATGATGGAATTGATTCATCGTGTAGATCCATCTTTCTTTCAAATATATTACAGTAAATTGGGTAAAACTGTTTAGATTAGTCCAAAGCAAAAGTATCTTCAGTTATTTGTACAAAAATAAGTGATATATGTTTTAAATAACTTGGTAAATTTTCCCACACTTGGCTTTTATTTTCTTTTATTTTCTTTTTTATTGTCCTCTATTCCATTTTAAATGAATTCTAACATTTTAGGCTGTTTCTCAATTTATGTCCTCTCCGAGGTAACAATAATTTCGGTGTTAACACCTAGTTTTATCGTTCATAAATATGTATAAACATGATTTTGAGTTCATTTAATTGAAAATTTTGAAAAATTTTACTAGAATTGGGTAGTCAGTATATAAGACTAGGGCTGTTCTTTATTATCAGAGAGCACTAGATTCTAATACAACTACTGCGTTACTAATATTTTTAATGGTAACCAAGTGTATAAGGTAAAAATTTTAAAAAAATCCGAAAGAATTTAACCCCTTCCCACACTTAAGATCTTGCAATGCCCTCATTTGCAAAAAATCAGTAACAATTTAAATTATTGAGGGTGATTAGCGTAGAAAAATGATTAAATTTTACCAAAGTTTCCAAATATATTGGCGTTTGTTTGCTGAATGATAAATGGTGCACATCATTTGTTCATTCCGTCTTGTTGTTACATCACATTTGTTTTTTTCGTTTTGTCCTCAAAATTACTAGCTTTTGCTGAACTTAATGTCAGTCTTTGAAAATGCGCTGTTTTACCCTGTTGTGTACAATTGACAATATACATACATACAAATATAAACAAGCATGGTAATTTGAAATGGGACTTAAAATCCCACTTTCAAATCAAATATGAAATATTAGTACAACATAATAAAAATATTAAACATTACAATAAAAGTATCAAAATATAATGTGTTTAAACATAAATAAATAGAAATAATAAAAAGATAAAAAAAATAACATAAAAATTACCAACAGGAACTATGTCAATCTGGATAGGGGTTCCAGTTCATGTCATCGTCCGGGTTCCATGGTTGGTGATAGGTGTACTGGTATGCCTGGTTTGGGTCGTAGAGAGTATATGGTGGTCTCATCTCGGGCTGGTGTGGAGGATAGTAAGCTGGTCGAGTCGGGACGTAGTGCTCCTGAGGTGACAGCCGGCTCATAATCTGACACTGATGATAGTCCCATCTATCATGCTGTCATTACCTGGAATGGTCGTAATCATTCCGGGCTTGCCACTGCTCCATCCGACGAAATCTCTCCATGTTTGTCATGTCTACCTCATCTACACGCTGGTAGACATCAGTCATAGCCTCCCGAATGACATCCCTAATGTCATCCGATTCCTCCATTTCCTCGTCTGATCCTCTCTCTACCTGTGGATGACTACCTTCATAGGGTATTTCCTGGTTGCGTCTACTTTTCAATACCTTAGCACCCGCATAAACCCTCAATCCTAAAGGTTCAACTTATTCCCTACATACCATCAGTGGACCCCTTTGATCCCTATCTACACCTAAATACTCTCCAATGAGAGTAACAAAAATACCTCCTTCAATTATCCCCCCTTCCTGCATTCCTTCCACCATCTTAGACAAATAAAAACCAACACAGTAAGGGATATTAACAAAGCCTCTTGGGTCTCGAATACATTTTAGGTAAAATAAATCATGTAAGGTCAATTTTTCCTTGTTGTGACCTCTCTGTGTAATCGAGTTAGCCAAAAATCTATGAATTATACGAAGCTCGGCTCTGTTAATATGTAAGTAGGTATGTGTTTCTGCCCGCCCAAAAACATTATAATGTGACATACGCCTCCAGACGGCGTTCGCATCAAAATTCCTATCTACCCTTTCACCACGATAAATCAAATTCATACAATCGGGTAGTAGTAATTCAGCGGGCGTATATATCTGCAAAGCCCTGGCCATGTCCAGCATGGACATCCTGTACATCCTACGGCCAAGTATAAATCTAAGAAAACTTCTATCATCTAATCTATTTACATCTACATTTAACGCTATAGTACTCATGAGCTCAACACACCATTCCTTATATACAGGTCTACGAATGGTGAATAGACGTTCCCAATAGGTAAAAGAAGAACTGACATACCTTCGGATCAGATGCTCCCTAACTGAGTTAGCTAGTTGGACCCTTTCCAAAGGATCCCAATCAATTACCCTAGGCACCTCTACATCTTTCGTTGCTAATTTGAATTTATTACTTTGATATGCCAGGTAATCTCTCCAACTTCTATCGAATCTCAGATTAGGATGCAATGTATGTTCAGGAATCGTTGGGCATTCTACTGGCGGATGTATCGGAAATACTATGAAGTCATCACCAAACTGTAGCGGATCATAATAAGGTACGTGTTGATCAGGCTGATGTTGTTGTTCCTGTTGTGGTTCTTGTTCGGGTTCTGGCTCGTATTGCGGCTCATATTCTGGTTCAGGTTCAGGTTCTTGTTGTGGTTGTCTAGATGATGATAAAGCACCAGCAGTATCGGTTTTCTGCAAAACACATTAAATACAAAATTTGTGCATCCAAATATGCATTAGTGTTAGCAAAATAACAACTTAAATTAACCACAATAACATGTTCAATCAAAATTAAACTTATACACATTTTCACATTTTTTACAATTCTACACTTTTTCAAATATGCACATATGAAAATGTATACAAAGTTCATAAGCATTTAACTCAAATAACATATCAAAATAGTCATTACTAACAATTAAACAAGTCTCAAATGGCAATTATATCAAATTAATCAAGTTCATGAATTTTTAGACTTAAAAAGTCTACTTTAATCTCCAAAAATCATGTTTAGGATCAATGTTTGGATCATTTAGCTACATAAACATGTTACACTACTTAATTTAGCAATAATTCATGACAAAAATCGGCCATAACCTGTTTATATCAAAAAGCCCCAAATTGCTCAAGAACACAAACCCTAGATTTCTAAAAATTTTGAAGTTTTTGGCTTCAAATCATGTTAAATAGCATCAATCTAGGTTATACATGCATAAAATACTAACAATTTAACACTAATTACACTAGAAATTAACAAAATTGCATTAGGTAAAATATTGGTAATGATCACAAAAACTAAAAATTTTATGAGTTTAGGGATGTAATTTTTACCTTTTTGTTAAAGAATCCGAACCTAGGCATGATTAGAGCAAGAAATTTGACGAATTACGATGAAAATTTGTGAATTTTAGAGGTGATTTGGGAGTAGGTTCGTGTATATGTGTGTGTTTTGTGGAGAGAGCAGAACAGCTCGCTGGTATTTGATCCTGGCCTGTTTTCCAGCTCCATACGATCGCATGGACTGGAAGGCCAAATCCCATGCGATCGCATGGGGTTCGGGTACAGTGTATTTTGGCTTTTTTTTTTTTTATAAAAACTTTATAACTTTTTAAAACATATATTAATAAAATTTTAAAAATTTGTTTCTTTTTAGAATGAGGGCGTTTCGGATCGTTGTCCTAGTCCGTCCCTCGACAAAACTTTAAAATTTGTCATTTTTAAGCTCAGTTTTAAAAGCAAAGATTTTTGGTTTTTTTTAAATGTTTTTGGCATACTTTAATAAAATAAGGCTAAAACTAATGATAATAAAAGTTCTCGTCCCTCCCTTGGGTAAAGCAATTTCGGTTCAACGACCTAGTTTTCAACTCACGACGAATTTTAAAAATCATATTTTTAACTTAACGAAATAGAGTAAATTTTTGTTTTTAAATTCACACCAAACTTAAATGCATAAAATTAAAAATTCATATTATTAAAATTTTTAAAAAATTCACACCAAATTTATATTATAATTTTGTTTTTATACATACAAATTTATATTAAAAACATAAATTTTTTCAAATATTTACAAACTTAAATATATTGATTTTAAAAGTTTTACAATATTAATTTAATATTTAAATATTAAATTTAAAAACATAGTAAAATTAAAAATTAAAAAACTTTTTTGTCTTTTATCTCACTTTAATCAATCAAATATTATCAAAAATATACGCCCCTCTTTTCGGTAAAGTAATTTCGGCTATATTACCTAGTTTTACTCCTGACGAATTTCTGAAATATTTTGGGTTGATTGATTAAAGATATTTATACCTTAAGAATAAACGGTAAATTTCGCAGTGATGTAGTAAATTTTTGTATGATATCAATAATTTCAGTCGCAAAACCTAATTTTATTGAATACCAATTTAATACTTTATAGCGAACGATTTAGCGTTTATTATCAAAAGGTTCAAAGCAATAAAAATAAAAATAAAAACTGTACATACTTACTTGTGAAATGGAATTCTCAGTGACCTGTTTTAGCCCACTCAAAAGATAGTCGGACTAATTGGTTTTCCATAGCTACATAGGCGTAACCTCGAGCATTCAATGATTTTTCTTTGAAACATATGAATGGTCCGTCTCTGCATAGAGTAACAAATTCGGTATTGGAATATGTCTGATTCGTCGAGCATTTTCCTTCGTGTGACCATTTTCCGCATTTATGACATCTTTCAAGGTGTCGTGCTCTTCTTTTCGCTGCGGATTTTGATTTTCCTTTACCAAAATGTAACTTATTATTTTCGTTTCTGGATTCTTTTCTTACTCCATTCAATTTGCCTCTGATTAATGATACTATTTCACTTGGAAGGGTGTCATTATTACGTTTAGTAATCAAAGCGTGTAGCATTAGACCATGGTTTAGTTCACAGGAAGTCTTCATCTCGTAAAACCTAAAAAAATTAAAAATTCAGAATGGGGGGAGAAGACTAGTTCTTTAGGGTCTGCTAGGGAAAGACCATTCGGATTCCATTCTCGAGAATTACACGAAAACAGAATATCTAACTCTAACAGAAATACATATTACCCTAAAAAGACTCGAACCTCCCCACACTTAGTTAGCTGTGGTGTTGAAATTGTGATTAACTTCGTTGTCAACTTCCATCGGACTATCTATGTAATGTTTAACTCTGTGACCATTAACTTTAAATTCAATCCCATTTGAATTTATTAATTCTACTGTTCCGTATGGGAAAACTCTTTTGACTATAAATGGTCCAGACCATCTTGATTTCAATTTTCCAGGAAATAGCTTGAATCGTGAATTGAAAAGAAGAACTCTGTCTCCTTCTTTAAATTCTTTTGAACTTCTGATTCTTTTATCATGCCATTTCTTCATGTCTTAATTCTTCTAATTCGTTTAGTTGACTTAACCGTAGACGTCCAGCTTCATGTTGATCAAGATTACATGTCTTCAAAGCCCAAAATGCTTTGTGTTCAATTTCTACTGGAAGATGACATGCTTTTCCGTAAACGAGTTTAAAAGGTGTGGTTCCAATTGGAGTTTTGTAGGCTGTTCTAAAAGCCCAGAGTGCATCATCCAATTTCATGGACCATTCCTTCGGATTTGATCCTATGATTTTTTCTAGAATACGTTTTAAAGCTCGGTTGGTATTTTCAACTTGTCCACTTGTCTGTGGATGATAAGCAGTGGAGATTTTGTGAGTTACTCCATATCTTTTGAGAACTTTCTCAAGTTGATTATTACAAAAATGAGTACCCCGATCACTTATTAAAGCTTTCGGTGTTCCAAATCTTGCAAAAAGACGTTTTAAAAAGTTGACTACAACTCGTGCATCGTTAGTTGGGAGAGCTTGTGCTTCCGCCCATTTAGATACATAATCAATGGCAACGAGAATGTTGAGATTATTATGAGATTTTGGAAATGGACCCATAAAGTCAATACCCCAAATGTCAAATACTTCACATACTTGAATGACATTTTGTGGCATTTCATCACGTTGACTTATTTTTCTGGCCCTTTGACAAGCATCACAGGATTTGCAAAGAAGGTGTGCATCTTTGAAAATTGTAGGCCAATAGAATCCAGCATCATAAACTTTTCTTGCTGTGAGCTGAGGCCCATAATGCCCTCCTGTTGGTCCTGTGTGACAATGGTTTAAGATTTGACTAGCTTCATCTCCGAATATGCATCGGCGTATTATTCCATCGGGACAACTTTTAAACAAATGTGGATCTTCCCAAAAATAGTGTTTTATATCACTAAAGAATTTCTTTCGTTTTTGGTACGATAATCCTTTTTCAAGAAATCCACATACTAATTAGTTTGTATAATCTGCAAACTATGGAATTTCATTATAATCTATTTTCAATAGATATTCATCAGGAAAGTTGTCTTGTATGGCCGATTCATTTAGAACTTCTAATTCGGGATTTTCAAGACGAGAAAGATGATCAGCGGCGAGATTTTCTGCTCCCTTTTTATCTCGGATTTCAATATCGAATTCTTGTAAGAGTAAGATCCAACGGATTAATCTTGGTTTAGCATCTTGTTTCGAAAATAGGTATCTAAGAGCAGAATGGTCGGTATAGACCACCGTTTTTGCTAGAACGAGATATGAACAAAATTTGTCAAAAGCAAAGACAATAGCAAGGAGTTCTTTTTCAGTAGTTGTGTAATTCGTTTGTGCTCCTTGTAACGTCTTACTAGCGTAATAAATAGGTTGAAATCATTTTTCAATCCTTTGTCCTAAAACGGCTCCCATTGCAAAATCACTTGCATCGCACATAAGTTCAAACGGTAGATTCCAATTTGGAGTTATCATGATCGGCGCATTAGTGAGTTTTTTTTTAAGAATATTAAAAGATTTGATACATTCATCTGAAAAGATGAATGGAGCATCTTTTTCTAGGAGTTTATTCATAGGAGTGGCAATTTTAGAAAAATATTTTATGAAACGTCGGTAAAAACCGGCATGCCCTAGAAAACTCATAACTCCTCTAACATTGGTGGGATGTGGAAGTTTAGCAATTACATCTACTTTAGCTCTATCCACTTCAATTCCTTCCTTTGAAATTTTATGTCCAAGAACGATGCCTTCTTTAACCATGAAATGGCGTTTCTCCCAATTAAGTACTAGATTTGATTGTTCGCATCTAATAAGCATTCGTTCAAGATTAACTAGACATGTTTCAAAAGTATCACCGAAGACTGAAAAGTCATCCATGAAAACTTCCATGCATTCTTCTATCATGTCGTGAAAAATCGCCATCATGCACCTTTGAAAGGTTGCAGGGGCGTTGCAAAGTCCAAATGGCATGCGTTTGTAAGCAAAAGTACCATAAGGGCATGTGAATGTGGTTTTCTCTTGGTCCTCGGGTGCTATTGGAATTTGAAAGTATCCGGAGAAACCGTCAAGAAAACAATAGTAACTATTTCCAGCTAATCTTTCCAACATTTGATCAATGAAAGGTAAGGGAAAGTGATCTTTTCTGGTGGCATCATTTAATTTTCTATAATCAATACAAACACGCCATCCCGTTACAGTCCTAGTAGGAATAAGCTCATTTTTCTCATTTGTGACTACAGTCATGCCACCTTTCTTAGGTACGCATTGAACTGGGCTTACCCATGGACTATCAGAGATTAGATAAATTAAACCTGCATCTAGCAGTTTAATAATTTATTTCTTAACAACATCTTGCATATTAGGATTTAGTCTTCGTTGGCGTTGCACATACGTTTTATGACCTTCTTCCATAAGGATTTTATGTGTGCAATACGAAGGACTTATTCCTTTAATATCATGAATCTTCCATGCAATAGCTGGTTTATGAGCTTTTAGCACAGAAATGAGTTGAGATTTTTCATTTTCAGTAAGAGAAGACGATATTATTACAGGTAATTCAGACTCACCATGTAAATAAGTGTATTCCAAATGGTTTGGAAGTGGCTTTAACTCTAATGTCGGTGGTTCTTCTATCAATGATTTGTATCGATATATGTCTTCCTCTTTTAGCATTTGAATTTCTTCTGTTGTTGGTTCATATCCATTAGCCATAAGTGTAGCTAACATTTCAGTTTCATCAATTGGTTCAGTTTCTTCTCCTAAAGAACATTCTCCTGTTCCTTGTAATTCTGGAAATTCTTCTAACAATTCTGCATGTGAATCTATAGTTTGAATATAATAACATGTATCATCTGCAGATTGCGGTTGTTGCATGGCTCTATCAACAGAAAAGGTAACACTCTCATCCTCTATACTTAGGGTCAGTTTCTTACCAAACACGTCTATTATTGCTTTAGCCGTGTTTAAGAATGGTCTTCCTAATATGAGAGGAACTCGAGAATCTTCTTCCATGTCCAGAATAACAAAATCAACTGGAAATACTAAAGTACCAACTTTAACTAGCATGTTCTCCATTATCCCTCTAGGATATTTTACTGATCGATCGGCTAGTTGTATGCTTATTCGTGTTGGTTTCAATTCTCCAAGGTCTAGTTTAGGGTATAGTGAATATGGCATTAAATTTATACTAGCACCTAAGTCTGCCAATACTTCTATTGAACTAAGACTACCCAGAAAACATGGAATTGTAAAACTTCCTGGATCAGATAATTTTTCTGGTATCTTATTCAACAGCACTGCAGAACAATTAGCATTCATAGTAACAGCCGAGAGTTCTTTCATTTTCTTTCTATTTGTGATTAGATCTTTCAGAAATTTAGCATATCTAGGCATTCCTGAAATCACATCAATGAAAGGAAGATTATCATTTATCTGTTTAAACATATTCAAAAATTTGGATTGCTCGGCTTCAAGTTTCTCTTTTCTCATTTTACTTGGGTAAGGAAGTGGTGGTTGGTATGGTTTAAGATAAGGTTTAGCCTTAACTGTGTTATCTTCATTAACCTTTTCAACTACCGGTTCTTTTTCCTTATCTTGTTCAGATTGTGGTTCTTGTGGAGTAGGAATAGCTTCATCAGAAATTACAGGCATTTCAGGTGGTTTAAGTGTAATACCACTTCTTGTGGTAATGGCTTTAGCTGTTTCATTTCGGGGGTTAGCATTTGTATCACTAGGTAGACTTCTCGGTTTTCTTTCACCTATTAACCTTGCTAGGTTACTTACTTCTTGTTCCAAATTTTGAATAGAAGCTTGTTGATTTCTAAATGCTTGAGCATTTTGTTCATTGGTTTGTTTCTGAGATGTGAAAAACTGCGTTTGAGATTCAACTAGCTTCGACATCATGTCTTCTAAATTTGGCTTTTTATCATCGGTTTGTGGTGGTTTGTTTTGAAAATTAGGTCTTTCCTGGTTGTAAGTATTATTGGATACTTGTTGATTGCTAGGACCTTGTTAATTGTTGTATGGAACATTTCGGTTATAATTCTGGTTTTGATTGTAAATTGGTCTTGGCGGTTGATAATTATTCTGATAATTATTTCTAGGCCTTTGGTTTATGTATGAAACATTCTCTCTTTGTTCCATTGTTAGTTCAATACTGAGACAATCTTTTGTTAAATGTGGTCCTCCACACTGCTCACAACTAATTCGTATTGAGTGAATATCCTTAGTCATCTTTTCCATTCGTCTCTCGACAACATCTATCTTTGCGGAAATGGAATCTAAGTCATGGCTAGAATCGGCTCTAGCTGCTTTAGATGATCTAACGATATCTTTTTCTTGGTTCCACTCATGTGAGTGGGAATCAGTGTTATCAATAAATTTGTAAGCGTCAGTTGCTGTTTTCTTCATAATGGAACCACCAGCTGCTATATTGATGTCTTTTCTTGTAGTGATGTCGCATCCTTGGTAGAATATTTGTACTATTTGACAAGTGTCTAAACCATGTTGCGGACATCCTCTTAATAACTTTCCAAATCTGGTCCACGCCTCATATAGAGTTTCGTTTGGCTTTTGTGTGAACGTAACAATTTCTCCTTGAAGTCTCACAGCTTTAGATGCCGGAATGAATTGTTTAAGAAATTTTTCAACTAAAACGTCCCATGTATCAATCGCCCCTTCAGGTAACGATTCTAACCAATCTTTGGCTTCTCCCTTTAAAGTCCAGGGAAATAACATGAGATATATCTGTTCATCCTCCACTTCTCTTATTTTAAATAGAGTACAGATCCTATTAAAGGTACGAAGATGTTCATTTGGATCTTCCTTTGGCGCACCACTAAATTGGCATTGATTAGTTACCATGTGTAGGATTTGTCCTTTGATTTCATAATCTGGCGCATTAATGTCTGGTTGAGTAATTGCATGACCTTGGCCAGTGCGTTTAGCTCTCATTCGGTCTTCCATACTTAGAGGTTCCAGATTTTCCATGATTGAATTTGTTGAATCTGAATCACTATAGGATTCTGATTTAATGGTTGGTTCCTCGACAATCTCCTTTTGAATGATTGGTGGTTCCGGAAGAAAGATTAATGGTTCAGGATCTATGAATTGTCTCTGAATATTCTTCGGATTCTCAATTGTGAGTTCGGGTTCAAAAAATGGATTATCGGAAATTTGAATTGGAGTACTTGGCCGACTGGATGACGATTCTAAAGAAAAATCAACGGCGACAATATTTGTTAGATGTCTTGATCGAGTTACAGGTGGTGAACGTACAAAAGGTGGTGAACGTTTTGCTCGGTGCATTCACTGAATATCCTATTAGTTATAAAAGATAAAAATTATATAAGTTATCAAATTAATAGACTTTTCTGATTTTGCCCACGTTTCGAATAGCCAATAGATGCAGCAGGGAGCCAGAACCCTTTAAATTGGAAGCCCACAACTCGCCACTAACAAATCCAACTATTACTACGAATCAGAAAATTTTGGATGTCTATCAATTCGACCACTTAAAATAATTTTTCGTCGAAATTTAAAGAAATTTTAGAGAAGAAATAGAAAATTCTAAGTCCTAAAAACTAGAATGTCGAGAAATAAGAAAGAAAAAGAGCGCGTCGAAAAACGTCGAAAAATAAAAGGTCGAAAAATAAAAACAAGAAAGTAGCGCGTCGAAACTTAAAAGTCTAAAAACTAAAAATTAAAAGTTACGTCTAAAGATATTAAAGCTTAGAGAAATACTATATCCCAAAACGGCAATAACTTAAAAAGGTACTAAAATATATAAAACGGCGTCGCAAAATTCTAAAGCACCTAAATCTTAGTCTAAAGAAAAAGCACTTAAGGGATTTTACGGCAAAGCCTAAAAATCTAGAAATAAAAATAACTATGGCAAAAACTATGATTTAAAACTAAATACGAGCGAAAAATATAAAAATTACGCTAAAACAAATAAAAAGATAAAAATAATCTTAAAGTTGTAAAAAGTACAATTTTTATAAAAATATTATTTTTATATTATTTATTTTATAAAACTATTAATTTTGTAATTTAATTAAACTAATTAAACTTAATAATACAAATTAAATAAAAACTAAACTAAATAATTAAATAACTAAACCCTAATTAGGGTTTTAATTAAATATTAAGAATAATAATAATTACACCCTACTGTCGGCTGAGGTTACCAGGCGAGTCAAATTAGGTCATGCGATCGCATGGCCTGACCGTTGAAATACCATGCGATCGCATGGTCTACGAATTTGGGCCTGAACCTGGACTGCAACAGTGATCGGGCCGAATGGTTTTATATTTTTTTTTTCTATTTTTTTAAATAATTATATAAATAAATAAAAACTTGTATTTTAAAAACTAAAATAAAAATAAAGAAACTTTATAATTATATATATATATATATATATATATATATATATATATATATATATATATATATATAACAAACTATTAAAAATATATAAATATTTTGTTTTTCTTTTTATATTTTTGTTTTTGTATTTTTTTTTATATAGCGTTGCGCTTCCTGCGTTTAAGCAAGAGTTCCCCGGCAGCGGCGCCAAAAATACTTGATGCTAAAGCGAAGGGGTATAAAATACTATTAATTTTTACAAGAAAATACTATTAAATACGATACAATTTTACACAAGATATTTATTTATTTATAGAATGGATATACCTAAACCTTGCTACAACACTTATAGGCACTGTACCTAATCGTACAGTAGTGTAGTTTTTAGTAAGTCCGGTTCGTTCCACAGGGATCTTTTAAACAAGCTTAACGCTATATTTTTAAAAACTATATTTGTAAAAATACAAAAATATATATAAGTAATATTATTATTATAAAAGGGGATTTTACCGTTTAATGACCGGTTTGTCGATTTTTAAAACTTTAGTCGCAGTTAAAACCTAATATAAAATATTAAATAAATAAAAGACTTAATTTAAAGCGTAAAGTAAATAACGATAATGAAAATGCGATAAATAAAAGTGCGATAATTAAAGAGTAAGATAATTAAAAGTGCAATTAAATAAAATGATAATAAATAAAAGTGCGATAATTAAAAGTGCAATTAAATATGAAATAAAAGAATTATGCTTATTTAAACTTCCATAATCATGATGCTTGACGTGTTGATTTTAAGTTTATTCTCATGAGTTAATTGTTCTTTGTCCTGGATTATTCAATATGTCCATACGGATTTGTCCATAATAGTCCATCAGTCATAATCATAAAATGCGGAAGTCTTCGTCAAATTATTCTTATTCCCGAAGTCAAATATTCCAACTAATTGGGGATTCGAATTGTAACAAGGTCTTAATACTTTGTTTAATGAATACACCAGGTTATCGACTGCGTGTAAACCAAGGTTTTACTACTTTGTTAACAATTACACCAATTACCCTTGAATGTAATCCACCCCTGTTTCAACAAGTCTATTAACTATTAATCCATTCCCGTGTCCGGTTAAATGAACGATTATTCGTACATATAAATATCCCACTCATCGTGTCTGATCGAGTGTATATGGTTATTTATAGGTACGTCCAATTGTAAATCTTTATATTAAATTAACAAACTATCATTTAATTAAACAAATATAAAGCCCATTAATAGCCCATAGTCTAATTTCCACAAGTGTCGTTCTTTTGTCCAAACCCCAATTATGGTACAAAGCCCAATTACCCAATTTAAATATTTTTAGCCCAACATCATGATTACTTTGACTTAAATAAGCATAATAATAACTTAGCTACGAGATATTAAATTAAAAATAACATTAACCATAACTTACAGTGATTAAAAATAGCGTAGCGTTACACGGACAGAATTTTGACTTACACCCTTACAACATTCGTTAACATACCCTTATTATTAGAATTTAAAATTAAAATTAAAATTATAATATATATATATATATATATATATATATATATATATATATATATATATATATATATATATATATATATATATATATATATATATATATATATATATATATACGAGTGATAGATAGAGAGATGGATATATTATTGTGTTAAAATTCGTCCAAAACTCGCGAACTTTATAGCACCTGACCTGTTACTCCAAAAATCGTGTACTTCCAGGCCATGCGATCGCATGGCCACTTTTTCCAGCTCACAAGACTTTGTTTCTTTCTTTGCCAACGGTTTTTATTAATATATATAATATATAAATAATTTATATAATTATTTAAATATTATATTTTATTCTTGTGCATAGTAGACTTGTAATTTTTAGTCCGTTGCGTCGAGCGTTGAGAGTTGACTTTGGTCCCGGTTCCGGATTTTCGATCGTCCTTGCGTACAATTTAATATCTTGTATTTTGCGTTTCGCGTCTTGTACTCTTGTAATTTTGAGACGTTTCTCATCAATAATTGGAACCACTTTGATTGTACTTTGTACTTTTGAGCTTTTTGGTCGTTTGCGTCTTCAATTCGTCGAATCTGTCTTTTGTCTTCACCTTTTATTATTTAAACGAATATCACTTGTAAATAGAACAATTGCAACTAAAAGCTTGTCTTCCTTGAGGGATAATGCTATTAAATATATGTTCGTTTTTAGCATTATCATTCCCACACTGTGCAACACACGGGTATTTATCAGTTATCTGATATCTTTCGTACATCATTTGGCAATCTAAACGAAGTCCAAATTAAATAAAAAAACCAGTTTTGTGACCCTTGTCACAAACTGGTCCTAACCACATCATTATTTAATAGTAAATATTAAATAAAAATAGAAGCATATAATAACACAATACTAACTTAAGGGTAGTTTAGTAATCTTGCAGCTAGGCTCGATTGAGGATGTTACAAAAATCTTGATGGGCTCTTTGAGCGGAAATCCAATTTCTGTTAAAAGTTTCCGAATCCATAGAGCTTCGGTCACACCTTGTGCAATTCCTCGAAATTCGGCTTCGGCACTCGAGAGAGCGACAACCTTTTGTTTCTTACTTTTCCAGGTGACTAGGTTTCCTCCGACAAGGCCAAAGTACCCTGATGTTGATCTTCTATCTCCTTTCTCTCCTCCTTAGCCAGCATCTGTGAATATCTGAGTTTCTAAATGGCTATTTTTTGTAAATAAGATTTCGTGTCCTGCTGTTCCCTTTAAATACTTGATGATTCTCCATACTGCATCCATATGGTGCTACTGTGGTTGAAGCATAAATTGACTCACAACTCCAACGGCATGTGCTATATCTGGTCGAGTATGAGCAAGATAGATGAGCTTTCCCACAATTTTCTGATATTGGCTTCGGTCAGCTGGTTTTGCATTCTGTTCTACGTACAACCTTTGATTTGGGATCATTGAAGTGTCTGCAGGTTTACAGTCGACCATCCCTATTTCTACAACAAGATCGAGAACATATTTCTTTTGACATATAAAATTTCCTTGTTGAGATCGTAGGACTTCAATCCCCAAGAAGTACTTAAGTCTCCCTAGATCTTTCATTTCAAATTCTTTAAACAAATTTGTTTTTAATTTTAAAATTTCTTCTTGATCATTTCTTGTGATAATCATGTCATCGACATAAATAAGAAGACAAGTAAAGTAATAAGATTGTTTTTTTGTTTAAGAAATAAGTTGTGGTCGGAATTACTTTGCTTGAAACCATAATTTTTCATCGCTAATGTAAAACACCCAAAGCAAGCCTGCGGAGATTGTTTTAGCCCATATAAAGATTTTTTAAGGCGACAAACTTCCCTGTCTTTGAAGTCTGATGTGAAACTAGGAGGTCCCTCCATGTAGACTTCTTCCTTGAGTTCTCCATGTTGGAATGCGTTTTTACGTCGAATTGATGAAGTGGCGAGTCTTTGTTTGCGGCTATCGAGAATAAAACTCTGATAGTGTTGATTTTAGCCACGGGTGAGAAAGCTTCTGGGTAATCGACACCGTATGTTTGAGTATACCCTTTAGCCACAAGACGAGCTTTTTATCTTTCAATAGTACCGTCTGCTCTATGTTTGATTGTAAACACCCAACGGCTTCCGACAGGTTTCTTTGATTCCGAGAGGATGCATTTTTCCAAAGTGTTGTTTGTTTTGAGAGCTGTTATTTCAGTTTCCATTGCCTCCCTCCACTTTTTTGATTTTAAAGCTTGCTCTACTGTGGTTGGAATTTCTTCAGAGTATATTACGAAAGTGAAGTTTTTTGCTTCTTTTGTCAGATTTCCTTTAGCAATGTTTGCCATTGGATATCTTGATCTGAGAGCTTCTTGATCCGGGTCATACCATTTTGGTGGTACTCCCCTATTTGTTCTTGGACGGAGAACATATTGTTCTGGACGTTGTTTGAAATGTCCCGTTCTTATTGATTAAAAACGTTCCATATTAATTGATTTCGTTGCGAGATTTTGACCTCTATATGAGACGTTTTTCAAAGACTGCATTCATTTTTAAAACAAACCATAACCTTTATTTCATAGATAAAGGTTTTAAAAAGCTTTACGTAGATTATCAAATAATGATAATCTAAAATATCCTGTTTACACACGACCATTACATAATGGTTTACAATACAAATATGTTACAACAAAATAAGTTTCTTGAATGCAGTTTTTACACAATATCATACAAGCATGGACTCCAAATCTCGTCCTTATTTAAGTATGCGACAGCGGAAGCTCTTAATAATCACCTGAGAATAAACATGCTTAAAACGTCAACAAAAATGTTGGTGAGTTATAGGTTTAACCTATATATATCAAATCATAATAATAGACCACAAGATTTCATATTTCAATACACATCCCATACATAGAGATAAAAATCATTCATATGGTGAACACCTGGTAACCGACATTAACAAGATGCATATATAAGAATATCCCCATCATTCCGGGACACCCTTCGGATATGATATAAATTTCGAAGTACTAAAGCATCCGGTACTTTGGATGGAGTTTGTTAGGCCCAATAGATCTATCTTTAGGATTCGCGTCAATTAGGGTGTCTGTTCCCTAATTCTTAGATTACCAGACTTAATAAAAAGGGGCATATTCGATTTCGATAATTCAACCATAGAATGTAGTTTCACGTACTTGTGTCTATTTTGTAAATCATTTATAAAACCTGCATGTATTCTCATCCCAAAAATATTAGATTTTAAAAGCGGGACTATAACTCACTTTCACAGATTTTTACTTCGTCGGAAAGTAAGACTTGGCCACTGGTTGATTCACGAACCTATAACAATATATACATATATATCAAAGTATGTTCAAAATATATTTACAACACTTTTAATATATTTTGATGTTTTAAGTTTATTAAGTCAGCTGTCCTCGTTAGTAACCTACAACTAGTTGTCCACAGTTAGATGTACAGAAATAAATCGATAAATATTATCTTGAATCAATCCACGACCCAGTGTATACGTATCTCAGTATTGATCACAACTCAAACTATATATATTTTGAAATCAACCTCAACCCTGTATAGCTAACTCCAACATTCACATATAGAGTGTCTATGGTTGTTCCGAAATATATATAGATGTGTCGACATGATAGGTCGAAACATTGTATACGTGTCTATGGTATCTCAAGATTACATAATATACAATACAAGTTGATTAAGTTATGGTTGGAATAGATTTGTTACCAATTTTCACGTAGCTAAAATGAGAAAAATTATCCAATCTTGTTTTACCCATAACTTCTTCATTTTAAATCCGTTTTGAGTGAATCAAATTGCTATGGTTTCATATTGAACTCTATTTTATGAATCTAAACAGAAAATGTATAGGTTTATAGTCGGAAAAATAAGTTACAAGTCATTTTTGTAAAGGTAGTCATTTCAGTCGAAAGAACGACGTCTAGATGACCATTTTAGAAAACATACTTCCACTTTGAGTTTAACCATAATTTTTGGATATAGTTTCATGTTCATAATAAAAATCATTTTCTCAGAATAACAACTTTTAAATCAAAGTTTATCATAGTTTTTAATTAACAAACCCAAAACAGCCCGCGGTGTTACTACGACGGCGTAAATCCGGTTTTAAAGTGTTTTTCGTGTTTCCAGGTTTTAAATCATTAAGTTAGAATATCATATAGATATAGAACATGTGTTTAGTTGATTTTAAAAGTCAAGTTAGAAGGATTAACTTTTGTTTGCGAACAAGTTTAGAATTAACTAAACTATGTTCTAGTGATTACAAGTTTAAACCTTCGAATAAGATAGCTTTATATGTATGAATCGAATGATGTTATGAACATCATTACTACCTTAAGTTCCTTGGATAAACCTACTGGAAAAGAGAAAAATGGATCTAGCTTCAACGGATCCTTGGATGGTTCGAAGTTCTTGAAGCAGAATCATGACACGAAAACAAGTTCAAGTAAGATCATCACTTGAAATAAGATTGTTATAGTTATAGAAATTGAACCAAAGTTTGAATATGATTATTACCTTGTATTAGAATGATAACCTACTGTAAGGAACAAAGATTTCTTGAGGTTGGATGATCACCTTACAAGATTGGAAGTGAGCTAGCAAACTTGAAAGTATTCTTGATTTTATGTAACTAGAACTTGTAGAATATATGAAGAACACTTAGAACTTGAAGATAGAACTTGAGAGAGATCAATTAGATGAAGAAAATTGAAGAATGAAAGTGTTTGTAGGTGTTTTTGGTCGTTGGTGTATGGATGAGATATAAAGGATATGTAATTTTGTTTTCATGTAAATAAGTCATGAATGATTACTCATATTTTTGTAATTTTATGAGATATTTCATGCTAGTTTCCAAATGATGGTTCCCACATGTGTTAGGTGACTCACATGGGCTGCTAAGAGCTGATCATTGGAGTGTATATACCAATAGTACATACATCTAAAAGCTGTGTATTGTACGAGTACGAATACGGGTGCATACGAGTAGAATTGTTGATGAAACTGAACGAGGATGTAATTGTAAGCATTTTTGTTAAGTAGAAGTATTTTGATAAGTGTATTGAAGTCTTTCAAAAGTGTATAAATACATATTAAAACACTACATGTATATACATTTTAACTGAGTCGTTAAGTCATCGTTAGTCGTTACATGTAAGTGTTGTTTTGAAACCTTTAGGTTAACGATCTTGTTAAATGTTGTTAACCCAATGTTTATAATATCAAATGAGATTTTAAATTATTATATTATCATGATATTATCATGTATGAATATCTCTTAATATGATATATATACATTAAATGTCTTTACAACGATAATCGTTACATATATGTCTCGTTTAAAAATCATTAAGTTAGTAGTCTTATATGTAGTTCATTGTTAATATACTTAATGATATGTTTACTTATCATAGTATCATGTTAACTATATATATATATATCCATATATATGTCATCATATATAGTTTTTACAAGTTTTAACGTTCGTGAATCACCGGTCAACTTGGGTGGTCAATTGTCTATATGAAACATATTTCAATTAATCAAGTCTTAACAAGTTTGATTGCTTAACATGTTGGAAACATTTAATCATGTAAATATCAATCTCAATTAATATATATAAACATGGAAAATTTCGGGTCACTACAGTACCTACCCGTTAAATAAATTTCGTCCCGAAATTTTAAGCTGTTGAAGGTGTTGACGAATCTTCTGGAAATAGATGCGGGTATTTCTTCTTCATCTGATCTTCACGCTCCCAGGTGAACTCGGGTCCTCTACGAGCATTGCATCAAACCTTAAAAATTGGTATCTTGTTTTGCTTAAGTCTTTTAACCTCACGATCCATTATTTCGACGGGTTCTTCGATGAATTGAAGTTTTTTGTTGATTTGGATTTCATCTAATGGAATAGTGAGATCTTCTTTGGTAAAACATTTCTTCAAATTCGAGACGTGGAAAGTGTTATGTACAGCCGCGAGTTGTTGAGGTAACTCAAGTCGGTAAGCTACTGGTCTGACACGATCAATAATCTTGAATGGTCCAATATACCTTGGATTTAATTTCCCTCGTTTACCAAATCGAACAACGCCTTTCCAAGGTGCAACTTTAAGCATGACCATCTCTCTAATTTCAAATTCTATATCTTTTCTTTTAATGTCAGCGTAGCTCTTTTGTCGACTTTGGGCGGTTTTCAACCGTTGTTGAATTTGGATGATCTTCTCGGTAGTTTCTTGTATAATCTCCGGATCCGTAATCTGTCTATCCCCCACTTCACTCCAACAAATCGGAGACCTGCACTTTCTACCATAAAGTGCTTCAAACGGCGCCATCTCAATGCTTGAATGGTAGCTGTTGTTGTAGGAAAATTCTGCTAACGGTAGATGTCGATCCCAACTGTTTCCGAAATCAATAACACATGCTCGTAGCATGTCTTCAAGCATTTGTATCGTCCTTTCACTCTGCCCATCAGTTTGTGGATGATAAGCAGTACTCATGTCTAGACGAGTTCCTAATGCTTGCTGTAATGTCTGCCAGAATCTTGAAATAAATCTGCCATCCCTATCAGAGATAATAGAGATTGGTATTCCATGTCTGGAGACGACTTCCTTCAAATACAGTCGTGCTAACTTCTCCATCTTGTCATCTTCTCTTATTGGCAGGAAGTGTGCTGATTTGGTGAGACGATCAACTATTACCCAAATAGTATCAAAACCACTTGCAGTCCTTGGCAATTTAGTGATGAAATCCATGGTAATGTTTTCCCATTTCCATTCCGGGATTTCGGGTTGTTGAAGTAGACCTGATGGTTTTTTATGCTCAGCTTTGACCTTAGAACACGTCAAACATTCTCCTACGTATTTAGCAACATCGGCTTTCATACCCGGCCACCAAAAATGTTTCTTGAGATCCTTGTACATCTTCCCCGTTCCAGGATGTATTGAGTATCTGGTTTTATGAGCTTCTCTAAGTACCATTTCTCTCATATCTCCAAATTTTGGTACCCAACTCCTTTCAGCCCTATATCGGGTTCCGTCTTCCCGAATATTAAGATGCTTCTCCGATCCTTTGGGTATTTCATCCTTTAAATTTCCCTTTTTTAAAACTCCTTGTTGCACCTCCTTTATTTGAGTAGTAAGGTTATTATGAATCATTATATTCATAGATTTTACTCGAATGGGTTCTCTGTCCTTCCTGCTCAAGGCATCGGCTACCACATTTCCCTTCCCCGGGTGGTAATGAATCTCAAAGTCGTAATCATTCAATAATTCAATCCACCTACGCTGCCTCATATTCAGTTGTTTCTGATTACATATGTGTTGAAGACTTTTGTGGTCGGTATATATAATACTTTTGACCCCATATAAGTAGTGCCTCCAAGTCTTTAATGCAAAAACAACCGCGCCTAATTCCAAATCATGCGTCGTATAATTTTGTTCGTGAATCTTCAATTGTCTAGACGCATAAGCAATCACCTTCGTTCGTTGCATTAATACACAACCGAGACCTTGCTTTGATGCGTCACAATAAATCACAAAATCATCATTCCCTTCAGGCAATGACAATATAGGTGCCGTAGTTAGCTTTTTCTTCAATAACTGAAACGCTTTCTCTTGTTCATCATTCCAATTAAATTTCTTCCCTTTATGCGTTAATGCAGTCAAGGGTTTTGCTATTCTGGAAAAGTCTTGGATGAACCTTCTGTAGTAACCAGCTAGTCCTAAAAACTGGCGTATGTGTTTCGGAGTTTTCGGGGTTTCCCACTTTTCAACAGTTTCTATCTTTGCCGGATCCACCTTAATACCTTCTTTGTTCACTATGTGACCGAGAAATTGAACTTCTTCCAACCAAAATGCACACTTTGAAAACTTAGCGTACAATTCTTCCTTCCTCAATACTTCTAACACCTTTCTCAAATGTTCACCGTGTTCTTGGTCATTCTTTGAGTAAATAAGTATGTCATCAATGAAAACAATGACAAACTTGTCAAGGTATGGTCCACACACTCGGTTCATAAGGTCCATGAACACAGCTGGTGCATTAGTTAAACCAAATGGCATGACCATAAACTCGTAATGACCGTAACGTGTTCTGAAAGCAGTCTTTGGAATATCATCTTCTTTCACCCGCATTTGATGATACCCGGAACGTAAGTCAATCTTTGAATAAACAGACGAGCCTTGTAGTTGATCAAATAAGTCGTCGATTCTCGGTAGTGGGTATCGGTTCTTGATGGTAAGTTTGTTCAACTCTCGGTAGTCGATACACAACCTGAATGTACCATCTTTCTTCTTGACAAACAAAACAGGAGCTCCCCACGGTGATGTGCTTGGTCGAATGAAACCACGCTCTAAAAGTTCTTGTAATTGGCTTTGCCGTTCTTTCATCTCGCTGGGTGCGAGTCTGTAAGGAGCACGAGCTATTGGTGCAGCTCCTGGTACAAGATCTATTTGAAATTCAACGGATCGATGTGGGGGTAATCCCGGTAATTCTTTCGGAAATACATCGGGAAATTCTTTTGCAATGGGAACATCATTGATGCTCTTTTCTTCAGTTTGTACTTTCTCGACGTGTGATAGAACAGCATAGCAACCTTTTCTTATTAGTTTTTGTGCCTTCAAATTACTAATAAGATGTAGCTTCGTGTTGCCCTTTTCTCCGTACACCATTAAGGGTTTTCCTTTTTCTCGTATAATGCGAATTGCATTTTTGTAACAAACGATCTCTGCTTTCACTTCTTTCAACCAGTCCATAACGATTATCACATCAAAACTCCCTAACTCTACTGGTATCAAATCAATCTTAAATGTTTCGCTAACCAGTTTAATTTCTCGATTCCGACATATATTATCTGCTGAAATTAATTTACCATTTGCTAATTCGAGTAAAAATTTACTATCCAAAGGCGTCAATGGAAAACTTAATTTAGCACAAAAATCTCTACTCATATAGCTTCTATCCGCACCCGAATCAAATAAAACGTAAGCAGATTTATTGTCAATAAGAAACGTACCCGTAAAAAGCTCCGGGTCTTCCTGTGCCTCTGCCGCATTAATATTGAAAACTCTTCCGCGGCCTTGTCCATTCGTGTTCTCCTGGTTCGGGCAATTTCTAATAATGTGGTCCGGTTTTCCACATTTATAACAAACTACATTGGCATAACTTGCTCCGACACTACTTGTTCCGCCATTACTCATTCCGACACCATTTGTTCCTTTCGTTCTATTAACCCCTGGTCCGTAGACCTCACACTTCGCCGCGCTATGACCATTTCTTTTACACTTGTTGCAAAATTTGGTGGAGAACCCCGAGTGATACTTTTCACACATTTGGCATAGCTGCTTCTGATTGTTGTTGTTGTTGCGGTTATTATTGTTGTTGGGATGATTGTTGTAGTTGCTGTTGTTGTTGTTGTTGTTATTGTTGGGCCGTTTGTTGTAGTTGCGATTGATGTTGCGATTGTTGGGATAATTGCTGCGATTATTGTTGTAATTGCTGTTGTTGTTGTATTGGTGATTCTTATCACCGTTTTCCTCCCACTTTCTTTTGACTTGCTTCACATTGGCCTCTTTAGCAGTCTGTTCTTTAATTCTTTCTTCAATCTGGTTCACTAGTTTGTGAGCCATTCTACATGCCTGTTGTATGGAGGCGGGCTCGTGTGAACTTATATCTTCTTGGATTCTTTCCGGTAATCCTTTCACAAATGCGTCGATCTTCTCTTCCTCATCTTCGAATGCTCCCGGACACAATAGGCACAATTCTGTGAATCGTCTTTCGTACGTGGTAATATCAAATCCTTGGGTTCGTAACCCTCTAAGTTCTGTCTTGAGCTTATTGACCTAGGTTCTGGGACGGTACTTCTCGTTCATCAAGTGCTTGAATGCTGACCACGGTAGTGCGTACGCATCGTCTTGTCCCACTTGCTCTAGATAGGTATTCCACCATGTTAACGCAGAACCTGTGAAGGTATGCGTAGCGTACTTCACTTTGTCCTTTTCAGTACACTTACTTATGGCAAACACCGATTCGACCTTCTCGGTCCACCGTTTCAATCTGATCGGTCCTTCGGTTCCATCAAATTCCAAAGGTTTGCAGGCAGTGAATTCTTTGTAGGTGCATCCTACACGATTTCCTGTACTGCTAGATCCAAGGTTATTGTTGGTATGTAGCGCAGCCTGTACTGCAGCTATGTTTGAAGCTAGAAAAGTACGGATTTCCTCTTCATTCATATTCACGGTGTGTCGAGTAGTCGGTGCCATTTCCTTCAAAATAGTCAAATGGAACAAGTTAATCATACAGAATATTAAGAGTAGTTAATAGTATTTCGTAGCATAATATGAACTCATTTATAAAAGCTTTTTCTTCATATTAGCGTTTTATAAGTTTAAATTCGGGTAGTACCTACCCGTTAAGTTCATACTTAGTAGCTAATATACAATTCAACTACTACAATTCTATATGAAAAACTGATTATAATAATATTTCGTTGTTCAAACTTTTACACAATATTTTACAAACTTACAATACCGCTTATTTTACATATAGCATGAAATATAGCACACAATAAATTTGATACAATATGGTTGTGAAGATAATTCTAGCTAGTACACAAGTCGTTCAGCAAAGGCAATAAAGACACGTAATTCATACGTCCAGAAACAAGTCATGCATTCTGGTTTTACTAGGATTACTTCCCATCCTTGGTCTTGTGGAACATAACCGTTATGGCCGTTGATAAGACAGCGTGTTGTAACGTCGTCAAAGGGACGAGGGTTAAGTAATGTCCAACAGTCCCGTAACAATCTAAAAACCTCATTTCTTACCCCAATTACCGACTCCGTCACTTGTGGAAACGTTTTGTTTAATAGTTGTAGCCCGATGTTCTTGTTCTCACTTTGGTGAGAAGTGAACATTACTAATCCGTAAGCATAACATGCTTCTTTATGTTGCATGTTAGCCGCTTTTTCTAAATCACGAAGTCCAATATTCGGATATATTGAGTCAAAATAATTTCTTAACCCATTGCGTAAAATAGCATTTGGGTTCCCCGCAATATATGCGTCAAAGTAAACACATCGTAACTTATGGATTTCCCAATGTGATATCCCCCATCTTTCGAACGAAAGCCTTTTATAAACCAAGGCATTCTTGGAACGTTCTTCGAATGTCTTACAAACTGATCTCGCCTTAATTAGTTGTGCCGAAGAATTCTGACCGACTCTAGACAAGATTTCATCAATCATGTCTCCGGGTAGGTCTCTTAAAATATTGGGTTGTCTATTCATTTTGTGTTTTTATACTGTAAAATAGACAAGAGTTAGATTCATAAAAAAAATACTTATTAATACAAGCAATTTTTACATATATCATAAAGCATAAGCACACTATATTACATATATTACACCACACGAAAACAACTATCTTATTCTGACTCGCTTGTTTCTTCTTCTTCGGTTTTGGTTCGTTTTGCCAAGTTTCTAGGGATATATGATGTTCCCCTAATATGAGCCGTCGTTTTCCACATTGGTTTAGAAAAACCTGGTGGTTTAGAGGTTCGCAGGTCATGGTTACAACTTAAGGACTTCGGGGGTTGACGATACATATAAAGTTCATCGGGGTTGGAATTAGATTTCTCTATTTTTATGCCCTTTCCCTTATTATTTTCTTTTGCCTTTTTAAATTCAGTTGGGGTAATTTCTATAACATCATCGGAATTCTCGTCGGAATCCGATTCATCGGAGAATTGGTAATCCTCCCAATATTTTGCTTCCTTGGCGGAAACACCATTGACCATAATTAACCTTGGTCGGTTGGTTGAGGATTTTCTTTTACTTAACCGTTTTATTATTTCCCCCACCTGTTCTATTTCTTCATCCGGTTCCGATTCTTCTTCCGGTTCCGATTCTTCTTCCGGTTCCGACTCTTCTTCTGGTTCCTCTTCGGGAACTTGTGAATCAATCCACGAATCATTCCAATTTACATTTGACTCTTCATTATTATTAGGTGAGTCAATGGGACTTGTTCTAGAGGTAGACATCTATCACATAATATCAAACGCGTTAAGAGATTAATATATTACATAATATTCACATGTTAAAAATATATAGTTTCCAACAAAATTTGTTAAGCAATCATTTTTCAAGTAAACACGGTCGAAGTCCAGACTCACTAATGCATCCTAACAAACTTGATAAGACACACTAATGCAAAATTCTGGTTCTCTAAGACCAACGCTCTGATACCAACTGAAATGTCCCGTTCTTATTGATTAAAAACGTTCCATATTAATTGATTTCGTTGCGAGGTTTTGACCTCTATATGAGACGTTTTTCAAAGACTGCATTCATTTTTAAAACAAACCATAACCTTTATTTCATAGATAAAGGTTTTAAAAAGCTTTATGTAGATTATCAAATAATGATAATCTAAAATATCCTGTTTACACACGACCATTACATAATGGTTTACAATACAAATATGTTACAACAAAATAAGTTTCTTGAATGCAGTTCTTACACAATATCATACAAGCATGGACTCCAAATCTCGTCCTTATTTAAGTATGCGACAGCGGAAGCTCTTAATAATCACCTGAGAATAAACATGCTTAAAACGTCAACAAAAATGTTGGTGAGTTATAGGTTTAACCTATATATATCAAATCATAATAATAGACCACAAGATTTCATATTTCAATACACATCCCATACATAGAGATAAAAATCATTCATATGGTGAACACCTGGTAACCGACATTAACAAGATGCATATATAAGAATATCCCCATCATTCCGGGACACCCTTCGGATATGATATAAATTTCGAAGTACTAAAGCATCCGGTACTTTGGATGGGGTTTGTTAGGCCCAATAGATCTATCTTTAGGATTCGCGTCAATTAGGGTGTCTGTTCCCTAATTCTTAGATTACCAGACTTAATAAAAAGGGGCATATTCGATTTCGATAATTCAACCGTAGAATGTAGTTTCACGTACTTGTGTCTATTTTGTAAATCATTTATAAAACCTGCATGTATTCTCATCCCAAAAATATTAGATTTTAAAAGCGGGACTATAACTCACTTTCACAGATTTTTACTTCGTCGGGAAGTAAGACTTGGCCACTGATTGATTCACGAACCTATAACAATATATACATATATATCAAAGTATGTTCAAAATATATTTACAACACTTTTAATATATTTTGATGTTTTAAGTTTATTAAGTCAGCTGTCCTCGTTAGTAACCTACAACTAGTTGTCCACAGTTAGATGTACAGAAATAAATCGATAAATATTATCTTGAATCAATCCACGACCCAGTGTATACGTATCTCAGTATTGATCACAACTCAAACTATATATATTTTGGAATCAACCTCAACCCTGTATAGCTAACTCCAACATTCACATATAGAGTGTCTATGATTGTTCCGAAATATATATAGATGTGTCGACATGATAGGTCGAAACATTGTATACGTGTCTATGGTATCTCAAGATTACATAATATACAATACAAGTTGATTAAGTTATGGTTGGAATAGATTTGTTACAAATTTTCACGTAGCTAAAATGAGAAAAATTATCCAATCTTGTTTTACCCATAACTTCTTCATTTTAAATCTGTTTTGAGTGAATCAAATTGCTATGATTTCATATTGAACTCTATTTTATGAATCTAAACAGAAAAAGTATAGGTTTATAGTCGGAAAATAAGTTACAAGTCGTTTTTGTAAAGGTAGTCATTTCAGTCGAAAGAACGACGTCTAGATGACCATTTTAGAAAACATACTTCCACTTTGAGTTTAACCATAATTTTTGGATATAGTTTCATGTTCATAATAAAAATCATTTTCTCAGAATAACAACTTTTAAATCAAAGTTTATCATAGTTTTTAATTAACTAACCCAAAACAGCCCGCGGTGTTACTATGACTGCGTAAATCCGGTTTTAAAGTGTTTTTCGTGTTTCCAGGTTTTAAATCATTAAGTTAGCATATCATATAGATATAGAACATGTGTTTAGTTGATTTTAAAAGTCAAGTTATAAGGATTAACTTTTGTTTGCGAACAAGTTTAGAATTAACTAAACTATGTTCTAGTGATTACAAGTTTAAACCTTCGAATAAGATAGCTTTATATGTATGAATCGAATAATGTTATGAACATCATTACTACCTTAAGTTCCTTGGATAAACCTACTGGAAAAGAGAAAAATGGATCTAGCTTCAACGGATCCTTGGATGGCTCGAAGTTCTTGAAGCAGAATCATGACACGAAAACAAGTTCAAGTAAGATCATCACTTGAAATAAGATTGTTATAGTTATAGAAATTGAACCAAAGTTTGAATATGATTATTACCTTGTATTAGAATGATAACCTACTGTAAGAAACAAAGATTTCTTGAGGTTGGATGATCACCTTACAAGATTGGAAGTGAGCTAGCAAACTTGAAAGTATTCTTGATTTTATGTAACTAGAACTTGTAGAATATATGAAGAACACTTAGAACTTGAAGATAGAACTTGAGAGAGATCAATTAGATGAAGAAAATTGAAGAATGAAAGTGTTTGTAGGTGTTTTTGGTCGTTGGTGTATGGATGAGATATAAAGGATATGTAATTTTGTTTTCATGTAAATAAGTCATGAATGATTACTCATATTTTTGTAATTTTATGAGATATTTCATGCTAGTTTCCAAATGATGGTTCCCACATGTGTTAGGTGACTCACATGGGCTGCTAAGAGCTGATCATTGGAGTGTATATACCAATAGTACATACATCTAAAAGCTGTGTATTGTACGAGTACGAATACGGGTGCATACGAGTAGAATTGTTGATGAAACTGAACGAGGATGTAATTGTAAGCATTTTTGTTAAGTAGAAGTATTTTGATAAGTGTATTGAAGTCTTTCAAAAGTGTATAAATACATATTAAAACACTACATGTATATACATTTTAACTGAGTCGTTAAGTCATCGTTAGTCGTTACATGTAAGTGTTGTTTTGAAACCTTTAGGTTAACGATCTTGTTAAATGTTGTTAACCCAATGTTTATAATATCAAATGAGATTTTAAATTATTATATTATCATGATATTATCATGTATGAATATCTCTTAATATGATATATATACATTAAATGTCTTTACAACGATAATCGTTACATATATGTCTCGTTTAAAAATCATTAAGTTAGTAGTCTTATATGTAGTTCATTGTTAATATACTTAATGATATGTTTACTTATCATAGTATCATGTTAACTATATATATATATATCCATATATATGTCATCATATAGTTTTTACAAGTTTTAACGTTCGTGAATCACCGGTCAACTTGGGTGGTCAATTGTCTATATGAAACATATTTCAATTAATCAAGTCTTAACAAGTTTGATTGCTTAACATGTTGGAAACATTTAATCATGTAAATATCAATCTCAATTAATATATATAAACATGGAAAAGTTCGGGTCACTACATTGTTCAGGTTCGGGTTCAGGTGGAACTTGTTCGGACTCGGATTGTTGGTTAGATTCGTCTGTTTCCTGTTGACCTAAACTTCCTTGTACTGACTTATTTTCTTGATTTGCATGGTTAGTAGTATCAGTTTCAGGGAAATTAGTTTCAGGGGGGTCTGTACTTACCTCAGTATATTCAGCGTTCTTGGGGAGACTTTCGGAAGTAGTACTACCGGGTGGATTGCTTTGAGTTTTGGTGCTTTTGATGACTTCTTCCGATGAAGGTATGTCTAGCCAACTCACAGTGTCACTTGATTCAGTTTCCCCCTAACTCGTGTGTTGGGTAGTGTAAAAATATTCGGTTTCTAGAAAATCACAGTTCATGGTAGTGAACACGTGTCTTTTCTTAGGACTATAACATCTATACCCCTTTTGATTGACTCCATAACCAACAAAAACACATTTTTCAGCACACGCGTCAAGTTTGGATCGTTCTGCTTTAGGGATATGGACAAACACATAACATCCCAAAACTCGGGGTTTGAGAGTGAGGTTTGACGGAGGTTTATAAAATTTTGTTAAGACTTGTAGGGGGTTTTTGAGGTCAAGAGCCCTGGTTGGTAGTCTATTTATGAGATAAATTGTTGTGGCAAGAGCTTCCGGCCAGAAGGATTTTGGCACATTTGACTCGATCATTAAAGCACGGGTTATTTCTAAGAGGATTCTATTTTTCCTTTCAGCCACCCCGTTTTGTTGAGGAGTATGAGGACAAGAGGTTTGATGGATGATCCCATTTTCTTGACAAAATTGTTTCATTTGGGTGTTAACAAATTCCCCACCATTGTCGGATCTTAATACTTGTATATTACTTTTAAATTGTGTTTGGACCATGGTATAAAACATAGTAAACTTATTAAAAACTTCGGAATTGTTTGTCAAAAAATAAGTCAACGTCATACGAGTGCAATCATCAATAAATAATAGAAAATATCGAAAGTTAAGCCCCTCATTAATTCTAGCGGGGCCCCATACATCAGAATGAATTAAAGCAAAAGGACGTTCGGTTTTTGTATCACTAGTTTTAAAGGAATTTTGATGGCTTTTGGCCAAAATAAATGTTTCGCATTGAAGCGTTTTATTTGAAGAAAATAAATCAGGAAATAAAATGTTTAAATAACTAGATGAGGGAAGACCAAGACGTCTATGCCAAAGCCAATCTTGTCTGTGAGATGTCCCGTGAGCTAGCATAACAGTACCACTTCGGATAACTTCATCGATGTAGTATAACCCATCCCGTTCAGTACCACGACCAATTATCTCCCCACTTCTGAGGTCCTGTAAGATACAGAACGTTGGGTGAAATAAAACAGAGCAATTAAGCTCTTTTGTAACATGACTGACGGATAACAATTTATGAGAAAGAGATGGTACATATAAACAATTCTTTAGTTTTAAATTTGGTGATATTTCAACCGTACCTCCTCCTTTAACTTGAACAACCCCACCGTTTGCGGTTTTAATTTTATCTTTGTTCGGTTTTGTTTTTAAGACAATATCGTCTTTCTCAAAAGTCATGGTATCTGTTGCACCGCAATCAATGATCCACTCACTATTTTTTGATTTATTTGAAACATAAATTGTATAAGAAAAAATATTGGGTATCTAATTACTTTGAAGCATTGTTCCTTTGTATGCCGTTTCATGCCACATTTGGTACACTCAAGATGATCATTATCCCGGGATGATGTCTGAGAATAGCCTGACCGGCGTTGATGTTTTGAAACGAGTCCAAAGCCATCGGTATCGTTCGGTTTTGATGCTAAAGTCCGGTTGCGACGCCGGAGTGGGATGGAGCTTCAGATTTTGCACCAAAGATTGTTTGGTGTGCACTTTCTTTTCAGACAGCATCGTATGCTTCCTCAGCAGAAGGTAACGGGTCTAATCTAAGCAATCCTCTTTTGATATTATCATGTTTATGATCCAACGCATTTAGAAATTGGAAAAGCTTTTGTTCGGATCTTATTTTGTTATATGTGATAATATCAATTGAGCATTTCATGGGATTTGGATCCCTCTTTCAATTTCTCCTCATATACCCTGCATATTAATCCATAAATCTTCTATAGACTTACCTGATTGTTTGATTTCATTGGCTTTGACATGGAGATCGAAGGTCTGCAATTTGTCTCTTCCTGAGCTGTATGTTGTTATCAAAGCATCCCACAACATCTTTGCAGTTTGGAATTCAGTAAGATTGCTTGCCAAATTTGGTTCAATGTTTTGAATGAGACAAGAAAAAACAATCAGGTCTTCTTGTTCCCATTGCTCATATTTTTCATCTGTAGTTTCTGGTGGGTCAGTTGTTAGATGATTGAGGAGGGCCTTGGATTTTCCTCCAATGGAAACCTTAATCATCCTTGACCACAAGGCATAATTCGAACTATTCAGACTCAAATTGATTTTCAAAGTGTCTGATAGTTTTGGTTGTTGGAACATATTGTTTTTTAGAAAACTAGTCAATTGACTAGCCAAATCACTGGTTTGGTTGGTTGATTGATAGCTGCCGTCTTCTGACATGGTAGCTATTTGAATAAGAGACAAATGATTTAAGCAGAAAAAAAGTGTTGTTTGATCAAAGATCAACACACTAGCTCTGATGCCATATTATAAATTGAAAGAAAAGAATTCGTATGCTTTTTATTGATCTGTTATATAGATACAAAAGGATGCCTGCATCTATTTATACACAAGGTTTACACTATTTTTAGTGAGGAGTCTATATTCAAGAATCCGTTTTGATATCCTAGCTGTTGTATTAAATAAGGAAATGATGAATGTAGAACATTCTGATCCTTTGAAAAACTATTTCTAACATTTTTCATGTAGCATCTACCCAAGGAGTTTATGGTAGTGTCGACATTTAAAGATAGGATGAGAGTGTATGTAGTGATTGATGAAGGTGGAGTACAAATGGGGATTGAAAACACACAAAAAAAAAATAATAAAAATAAAAAAAAAAAAAAAATAACTATTATGTATCTGGTGGGTGGAGCACTTATATTCATGAAAATGACTTGAAACCGTATGATGAAGCCGTGATCACGTAGGATGAAAAGAAGTTTTATACGTCCGAGGTTAAGAGAATCGGATAAGATATGCTTACCCTAAATCTATAGTTTGACATGTTTCCAAGTAGTCAAACTAAAAGTTGTATTCCCTTTTGTAGCTGTTTATAAGTAGTTTGATGTATTTTGAACTTATGTAGGTGGATAAATGTTGGTTAATTTAGCTTTGTGTTTTAGGAATGCTTAACTATCTAGAATGTTGTTATTTATTAACAATCTTGATGAGTTGATTAAGAGGAGTGGCTGCTTCGACATTAGCCATTTATTAGAATGAATTGTGGAATATGAGGAAAAATATGAATTGTGAATGAGATAGTGCAAAATACTAACCCTTTAAATAGTGAACATTATAGACTAAATCATGGATTTTTCTCGCATGTTAGATTTGCCTTTATGATTATTATGTGTATAGGCATGAAGTTTGAAATTAATTGATTATATGATTTTATTTAAAGGAGTGATTATGGGATAACTTTTGAACGATATATGAGACTGAACCCCATCATTTTCTATATAATAATGATACCTCATCTTTTCCATTTATATATGCATAACAATATATATATATATATATATATATATATATATATATATATATATATATACTAGTCTTTAAGAGCCGTGTGTTGTACAACAAACTGGATACATATATGTTAAATCAATTAACGGTATACTCTTGTGTATGAAATAAACGGTTAAGTTTTTTTGATTTACACAAAACAAATAGTGAAAATGAACACACACATTGATAAATAGTTTAAATGAACTAATAATTACCATGAATCGCTTACCATGCAATATCACTCTGCATATTTGGGATTTCATCTTTAGTAGTGATCTCAGGAAGTGAAGCAAAAGCTTTTTATCCAAAAGGACCAAAAGTATCAAGTTCCTCTTCAGTCCACTGTATCTACAAATTTGCCACATGGGTTATATTTTTAGGATACATCACATTTTAATATCATATAGGCTGCATCACAAACTATCCTAAAATGAAACGAAGAGTTATATAGCGAATGCAGCTACTTGATAAAAAGTGAGAAAAGAACCTAAATGTTCTCACGTCTATGTGGCCCGGTGTATGTATAAACTGAATATCATCACCGAGACTCCAGGATCTAGATCCCTTCAGCTTAAGTTTAGCGTGTGTTTTATTTATTCAACACGTTCACGTAATAATAAGGAATATACAAATTTAATATAATTTATAAATCATCAAACAAAAACTCCACAATTGTCACAAAGAAAAAAAAAAGAGCAGAAAGTTTAATAAATTTGAATCCATATAATTTCACATTGAAATTTATAATCAAATATGGATGGATTTATATAAACCTCTCCGCAAAGTGATTTAAATGTGGCAATGTAGTCTTTCAAACATGTAAGCAATACCTTAAGTGTTAAACTTAAATCATCTAATTAATCATGACGAGTAGATGCAATATACCTTCATTCCACAACAACTTCTATTGCTCTTAGTCTATGTCCCGAGAGAGTTCAGATATGGAACTTGAACCGATAGTAGAAGAAATATTGGCCCGTCCTCCGGAATGAAACCTGAACCAATTTGAGGATACTTCAAAATTGTCCAGTCAAAACGAACTGACCTGATATATGAACCCCGTCATATGTGTATAATAACTTAGAGAAATATAAGATAATAATAATAATACATTATTCATATGATTAAAACGTATAAATGACAAACAAAACAAAAATCTTTACAGCATCAATAAATAAAACCAATCAACTGTATATAGATAAAGAAAACCAACCAACTGTATATAGATAAAGAATCACATAATTGACAACTGAAAATAAACAAAAATTCAAAATTGAGCTCTAATTCATGTGCCATTACATGAACAAATGACAATAGGCTAAGATCACCTCTAAACCATAGCTATATAGAACTCCAAAGTAAGTTAGTAAATGGGTCATTTAACTTTGCTTACTAAGTAAGTCACTCGTAAAATTTAAAAGTAGGTAACCATTAAATATCTATAAAAACATCGCCTAATGGCTATAACACTTAAGAAGAAACAATTATGAATTAATATATCAGTGAGAATATGATTTATGATAGTTGATTATTTGCTTGTGCAACTAACCTTAGAATTGATCCACCTTCTTATCCAGTTGGAAAAACCTGCCCCAAATTGACAAATATTAGCAATGATAGTCTTACTTGTTCAGATTAGCCTTTAGATGAAAAAATAACAACCACAACACCATTCCTATATTTTTTTCGTAGTATTTAATACTCCATCCGTCCCATATTAATAATCCAGTATTCTATTTTGGGTTGTCCCAAATTAATAATCCACTTCCATATATCCATATATAGATAAGAATAATAAGGTAAAGTTATATTATCATCGGTAATCAAATTTCGAAAAACATGGAATAGCCTATCCATTAAATTTCTTTAGCAGCAAGTTATTAACCAATAACTAATACCAAAAGACTTCCCCGCAAAAAACTGAGACACACACACACACACACACACTCACAATCACCAATGTATTCATAGGCGTTTGTCACCCCTGCAACACAAATGGCAAGCGATTGTCATCAGTTGTATCGCTTTGGCCAAAAAAAATCAATGATACAACCACCACCTTCAACAGATGGCATACTAAAACAACTTTTTTAAAACTTTTTTGAAATAACTCAAACATAAATCACCACTAACACCATTAATAACAGATGCAAAGCAGCTTCCACAAAACTGTTCAATCTTTTCTTAGGTGCCATTAGTCTCTTTTCATAAGCAAATCCAAACAGAAAAAGGATGATACACGCAACAACAACAAAAACTCTATACGAACACAAAACATCGTAGAATCAGATATCAGACCCTAAACAAAAGCAGAAGGAGCTGAATTGCTATTATTTGCATATACATGATGAGTTTTAGAACCTAACCAAATTATTAACGCTCGTACCCTCTAATACCTCTTTCATTTTTTGCCTCTTTTTATACGTCATTGGATCCAAAATATTTAACAAAAAATATATTTCACAAACATGAACACCATTATATAACAACTTTTCAGTAACAACAAATTAATAACTTTAAAAAATATATGCAACAAATTTAAAATAAAAAACTAAAGTACCTTGAAACAACACTTACAAATAGACGGAAGTTGCTGGATACACTACCAAACTAAAAAAGAAGATAGAAATCAGATAATCAAACAGATTATTGTAAAAAAATCTAAATTAAACCAAAAAACACCAATTGACGAAACAATAGAACATAATATAAACACTAACTGGTAACTCCTAAATTATACAGTTTTTTAGTAACATTTTGAGAAGTTATCTTACTATTTTAGAGTCAATTTAACCCCAACACACGCTAAAATGGGTAAAAATGGGAAAAGATATTTCTAATGATTTTATCAAAGTTATGTATCAAACAGGATCAAAAACACAGGAAATTGTAGAACGGCTACATGAAGCCGCCAGCATGGATATAATGAAGCCGCCGACTTGGAGTCACATATGTCAGAATGTTCCAGAATCTTCGTAAAATTGAAAGAACTTGTTGATCAAGCAAAAGGCAAAGGAAGCCGCCGGCCTAGTTAACACGGTTTCTCAACTTGTTAACCAAGTTCATGTAAAAATGGAAACAAAATCAAAAAGATTTGGCGGATCTTCGAAGCCGTCGGCTTTCTCTGAAGCCGCCGGCTTAATTATGACGGTTAAGGATTTTAGCTTGCGGATTAAGTTTAACTTGCGAAAGGAGTCACCGACTCAAGGCAAGCCGCCGGCTTCCCACTGAAGCAGCCGGCTTGGCCACCGTCCCAGAATATTATAAATACAGGCCTCTGGTCTCAGTTTCCATAGGTATTAGTTTTCAGAATTCAATAATTCTGGTTAGGTCATTTTTTTTAGGGTTTTCTCTAAACCCTTAGGTTAGATTTATTCATTGTAATCAAGATTCAAGTTTTTAATTCAAGTTATTTTACATCTACGTTCTTTTTAAGGTATGATCATATCCTTATTTTATTGTTTTACTTATTTTATTTACTGTATCCGTTTCTGTTCGTCTTCTGCTATGAACTAAACATTCATAGCGGTTACTTGGACGAAAACTGAACTTCATCTGGGAATCAGATGAAGCTGCCGGCCTCACTCCCAAGCCGCCGGCTTGGTGGGAAGG
Source organism: Rutidosis leptorrhynchoides (assembly GCF_046630445.1). NCBI lineage: Eukaryota > Viridiplantae > Streptophyta > Magnoliopsida > Asterales > Asteraceae > Rutidosis > Rutidosis leptorrhynchoides. The sequence continues at coordinate 105,579,022 of NC_092333.1, read as the reverse complement.
AAGCTACCGGCTTCGTGCTTCAATCTGTACAGTTTCTGGTTCTTTTCCAGATCTGTATGTCCATGTTTCTGTGATGATTATTTAAACTGTTTATATCTGCCATGATTTAATAACTTGTTTGCCATGCTTAATGATTAAATATTATGAATCTAGGATTAACTAGTAATTGATTCTATGATCTTATATTCAATTCATATCACTTGTTTAGATCTAGTCCATCAAATATAGTGTTTGAATTGCATGCAAATTAGGTAAACATCATTGGTAGTTATACAATTAGTTGAACTTGAATCACACTTATATAATAAAATTCATTATTGTTAGGCCTAATCGAAGAACCTTTGTTTATGTGTGTTTAATTGTCAATTGCATGAGAACCTGATTAAGATTAACTTTCAGCTAGTAACTTGAGTTGATCTGATTAAGTTTATTAGCTTATATAATTTGTCAGTCTAGTTAGATGTTGCCTTGGATCCACATCAGGTTTAGGTAATATTTATCATGTGATTATTTGAATGCTATGAATGAAGACATTAGCTATGAACATCACTTAGTTAATGTATGCTTTACGTCCTACCTTATGAATGATATGTGACATTTAGCTTAACCTTTTAGGGATAATGATTGGTCTATGATTGTTATCTTGTTATTTGTTAATATAGGTTATGAAATAATTAATACAATTCCCTCATGATTCACATGTCCTTGTAATCACTTTTCTTTTATAATTGTTTATTTTAAATCTTTATTTCTTGCTTTATATTTTGTTATTTATTTGATATTAAATCATCTCTTTCTAAGAGATAAGAATCTATCATATAAAAGACATAAAAATATATCTTTAGTTCTTTAATAAGAATTAAACTATTTAATAAAACAACTCTTATCCGCATCTACGCTCTCTTGAGACGATAACCTAAAATACTACCTCTGGTCGGGTTTTGTTGCTCGTTAGGGTGTTAAAAGTGTATTAATAAAGGTTTTATAAATTTAAAAGTTTGAAAGGCAAATTAAGCACTGCACACTTTTGCACATCACTAACTAACACCCTTAGTTCAAAAACGAAAAATTAATCACTAATTACAAACAGAAAAATGGAAAATCCAAGCATACGATTAAAAAATATTATAACAAACACATATAAAATAAACCGGAACTAAAAAAAGGATATAAACATACCTATATAATTAGAAGGCCTGGAATTGATTCTTCATATATGCAGTGTGTTCTCGTTCGTTAATTTCGGCACGACTTTTGGAGCAATTGGTTGATTTAAAGCGGTGTTGCTAGTGGTATGTCTAGCAATCGCGTTTTTGAAAACCTAAATACAAATTGATACACAAATACAAATCAATATCATATTCAAAACCCAAATAAGCATAATACCTTGATTAAAGAAGATGAACAACCGAATCAGCCACCAACGCTGATCCAAAATCCTCTAAATTTAAAAAAAAAATAAAAAAATAGGGCTGAATTTTCAAATAGGGCTGTAAAAGGTCGCCATAAATCGGGAAAACATTAACCAGAAAACGTCCCAGCGAGTTTATGTATACCGGGAATATTATACAAAATTAGGACCGTTATATGAGTAAAATTGCAGCGATTAAGTACGCTGCGGCGACGAGGTTTAGCAACGGCGCCGGAGGCCATAATCGGCGATGTAAATTGTGGTTTATTTTCATGAAGAGAGAGAGAGAGAGAGAGAGAGAGGTGGAGGAGAAAGAGGAGAACGGTTCCTGTAATTGTGTGTTTTAATTTTCAATTTTTAATACTTTAATACTCCGTATAATATAATTCAACTGCTAATTATATATTTTATGATGCCACGTGTTATTTTTATGTAATTAACAGAGTTAATTTAGATTAAAAGACTGATTAACACGTGGACCGTCATTAATGGGGTGATTAGCGGCCTGAAACGTCGGATATATTTTTTACGCTTTGTAAATTATATATATATATATATATATATATATATATATATATATATATATATATATATATATATATATATATATATATATATATATATATATAGTTTCTATTAAAATCCTAAAATGATGATGTCATTATTAGGCTAATTCCTTTGTTAAGAAAAAATTAAAAATAAAAACAAAAAAATCTAAGCATGGTGAATGATGTCCATTAATTTAAATAATTTTAAATTAAAATTAAATCTTATTAATTATTATTAAATCTTATTAATTAATTATTATTATTAAATCTATTTAATAATTATTTTGATTATTAAAATTAAATAATTTTGAATTATTTAAATTAATTATTTTGAATTGAGTACGAGAATGTACAAAAGATAGGCAGAAAGAAACAAATTCTAAATTTATATTTTAATTTACACTTTTAAAATAAAATGACAATCAATATTATCTCTTATGATTGGATGTGAATTGTTTAATATCATTTTAGGTGTTTGATGAAATGTTCAGCTGATGAGTTTCTTAGTCGGACTTTGTAGTTCCACGGGACATTAAACTAAATAACTTTAGCATTTACGTTCACTTAATACCTAAAACATATCATTAAACTGTTTCGTCTAAACAAACCCGTGGTTCTACGGGTCATTTCACTAGTTCATACAATATATTAAGTAACATCTTATATGACTAAATCACATACCATTGGACATTCATAATCATAATCCGTGATTCGATATGAATACAACAATTCAAATTAATTGAAATAAAAATCTAATTACCTTAGTTTAGAATCTTGGCGTTGTAGACTAAAACCGTTTCATTAACGTAATAGTTGACCGCGGGAAATTAATCAGAGATCTTTGGTGGATCGACATTTGCTGAAACATTCAAATCTTAATTTTTCCAATATAATTCTTCCCGATTAAGAGTATTGTTTAATTGATTTCAAAAATCAAATCATACCTTCATGTGCTATTACAATATGTGATTTTTATGTATATAATGAAGAATTGATTTCGATCTTGATGATTGTCGTGTGTTTTGTGTAGAAAATCGGAAATTAGGGTTTTTTTTCTTTCTTTGTAGTAGTTTAGCGAATGGGTTGAAATGTATAGAACCCCTATCTTTTTCTAGTGATATTGTGCTTCTTCCCAATTTGAAGGCTAGTTTAGTCAAGATTGGAGATCTCGGATCTCGAAAGATCTCGTTTGGACATTTTTGGGGGGATCATGGCATCTTGAAAAAATCTCGGGTAGATCTCGGGCGTTGACTTACGTTGACTTTGTAGTTTTTATAATATAAAAATACGAAAATAAATAAATATGTGTACATTAATATACATTTTGCAAGATTTTACAAGTAAATCGAAGAATGCGCGAGAAAATCTAAAAAATTACGAGATTTTATGAGAAATTTCGAGAAATGAGCGAGAAAATTCGAGAAATCGTGGCTTTGACCAAGTTTGACCCCGTTGACCGAGAAATCTCGGGAGATGGACATCTCGTCTCGGCGGCCTTCCATAAACGAGATCTCGGGAAGAAATAAGGAGATTTATAACACTAATTTTAGTCTAATTAGTGTTAATCATTTAGATTATGAGATCATAATCATGATTTGGAGATTTTAAGGGTCTAGATTAAAGAGTTATTTCACGTTATTTGTGAATGAAAGGTTAGAAATAGTAGTTAGAAATTAAGATGATCTCATTTTGTGTTTGTAATTATATATAGTAAAGAGTACAGAAGTAGAGATAGAGATTCGCTTTTTAGTTTATTCGAATTTTAAAAAGTAAAACAAAAAGTCGTACTAAAATTAAATTCTGATTTGTAAACGAAACCACTATCGCGTTAAATTATGGTATTGGAAGGTAATTCGACCTAAACATAAGTTTGTAGGGAGCTCATTTAATTTATCTGATGTTAATTTATAAAGACTAAAACCACCGAACTATTGGGGGTTCTCCAAGGTTATCCTTCACTTTGTACATGCGTAGTTAACCCAAAGCATTATGGGTCCGCTTTGCGCGATGAATGTGAGAAGTTTTTTTTTAACGGGTATGTGGGTAGCAAATGAGAAAATTCGATGTCAAAATTGACCTTTTAAGAAGAAAATAATAATTTAAAGACTAAAAAGGGAGTTACACCGAAAGGTTCTCAATATAATTTACATAAATTGTGGATTTGGGTGAATTATTATTTTATGTATTGATCTTCATTCAAAAATGTGTTACATCACATGGGTCTAAAATATAGAATAATCTACGTAAATTGTGGACTCGGATGTATGTATGAGTTTGACCGAAATTATATTTTCATTTGTAGAGAGTAAAAAATGGGAATTTTGTCATAAAGTGTTTATCGAAACTATATTTCCAAAAGGCAAAATTTGTCAAATGAACTATGGTTTGATTGATGTTGCACCTGTTCCAAAACAATTGTTCGTTTCTTTACCCTTATTAATAACGTACAGTTAAACGGCTTCTAGATCATATGAAAAATCAACTCGGTAGTAGGTTCTTTTGGAATTTTTCACTTTTTCCAGGGATGCTATAAAAGCTTAAGTGTCTACTTTTTCCAGGGATGCTATAAAAGCTCAAGTGTCTACATAATCAACAAACAATTATTGTGACTTTCCTCACGCGTGTTTCGTTTGGGTGTTTCGTTTTATGTCGTTGCCCTTCTATATGGGTTACCACCAGTGCAAATCTAGGTTCGTAACTCAATGAGCTCTCAATTTTTTCACGATAACTTATTTACACGAAAAATTGAATGTGTCAGGTTGGGTTGGATCGGGTCATTATAAACACCATCAAACAAAAGCATATCATCGATACAAAAGTATCATATATTCAATCTACTAAATATTAAATACAACTTTTTTGCTTTTGTCTACGCGATTTCATACGATATAATTCATCAACAACTGCATTGTTGCTAATACCATCGAACTAAAATTGTTGAATTTTGCTAAAAATTAACGAACGAAAGCATAATTAGGTCTTGTCGTGTTAAACAATTGTGTAAATTGTGTGCTTGTGTTAGTGTGTATAAGAAAATAAAAGAAAGGTTCACTTTTTATTTATATATCTATATATTTTTTATGACTCATACCATAAAATCATAAGTCATCTCAACAATTTGGTGACCCTATAGGGGATACGTGTAATATATATATATATATATATATATATATATATATATATATATATATATATATATATATATATATATATAAAGCAGTGTCACCTCCTTATTAATTTTGTCACGTATCACTTTAACAATTTTTCTCAATATTTTCTTTATTTAAATAATTAATCCTATATTTTCTTCTTTTATACATCTAAAAAATACATTTATATATATATATATATATATATATATATATATATATATATATATATATATATATATATATATATATTATAAACTTGTTTATCACATATTCCTTTTTTCAATTAAAACTATGATAAGTACTAACAACATATGCAACCCATCTTTTAACTAATATTTCAATATATACATAGCATATCATACGTTTTATCACTTTCCTTTAGCTAATGGAGCAACTCAATATTAAATTTGAATATATATATATATATATATATATATATATATATATATATATATATATATATATATATATATATATATATATATATATATATATATATATTTCGGATGATAAATGGATATGTCGTTGTTGACATGGCACTCTCACGACGTCACAACGAAAGATAAACAATTAGTCGCACATCTTTGAAGTCATTTTAAATCTAAGATATATAATTTTATTATTCATAGTTGTACGTTCACAATTCATAATTTCTATAATATTTTGATAGTTTATAGTGTATATATATATATATATATATATATATATATATATATATATATATATATATATATATATATATATATATATATATATATATATATATATATATATATATATATATATATATATATATATATATATGTATATATATACACACACACACACACACACACACACACACACATATAGGGTGAGGATCCATGGAGAACCAAAGGTAGTAGAGAACCCATGGAACCATCGACTAACCTTTCATACTTGCTTTTTTTTTTAGTTTTTTTTTTGTTTTTCAGATTGACTTTTTTTTCCTGTGCAAATTTTTTTGTGCAGATTTACTTTATTTGCAGTTTTTTTTTTTTTTTTGCAGATTGACTTTTTTCTGTGTAGATTGACTTTTTTGTGCAAAGTTTGATAATGAAGAATGGAGTGATGGAAACACTCAATGAAAAATTTGTACTGAAAAATGGATTGAGCAAACCATGAAGGAGACTCTGAACAAATCACTAGAACTAAACTTGTACATAAAAGAATCCTGATGATTCTGTTTCTGATGAAGTCTTTAACAAATACCTTGCTCCTTAATCGCTCTAAATCATCGTGAATGAATTTCTTCATCACAATTTGATTCAAAAATTCTAAGATATTATCGTATCTTTCATTATTTATATCCTCAATATTTCTAAAGATACCTTCATCAATATTCTCGTCCAATATTAATTATCTCTCCGCGCTATCTGTGTTACATCATAAAAGGAAACTGTTTTAGTTTCTATATTCTGTAAACCTTCGAGTTTAAAATAAGAATGCTTTTGAAGTAGTGTTGGGAACTGAAGCATGAGTTAGTATAATATAATGACACTTGATCAATGATGTGTGCGAGGTGTACTAGGAAATAGTATTAATTTTTATAACGAAATACTATTAAATATGATACAATTTTACACAAGATATTTATTTATTTATAGAATGGATATACCTAAACCTTGCTACAACACTTATAGGCAGTGTACCTAATCGTACAGTAGTGTAGTTTTTAGTAAGTCCGGTTCGTTCCACAGGAAAAATTAAACAAGCTTAACGCTATATTTTTAACTTATAATTGTAAAAATACAAAAATATATATAAGTAGTATTATTATTATAAAAGGGGTTTTTACCGTTTAATGACCGGTTTGTCGATTTTAAAACTTTAGTTGCAATTAAAACCTAATGTAAAATACTAAAAATAAATACAACTTAATTTAAAGCGTAAAGTAAATAACGATAATGAAATTGCGATAAATAAAAATGCGATAAATAAAAAGTATGACAATTAAAGAGTACGATAATTAAAAGTGCAATTAAATACAATGACAATAAATAAAAGTGCGATAATTAAAAGTGCAATTAAATATAAAATAAAGGAAATATAATATGAAATAAAGGAATTATGCTTATTTAAACTTCCGTAATCATGATGTTTGACGTGTTGTTTTTAGTTTATTCCCATGGATTAATTGTCCTTTGTCCTGGATTATTTGATATGTCCATACGGATTTGTCCATAATAGTCCATCAGTCATAATCATAAAGTGCGGAAGTCTTCGTCAAATTATTCTTATTCCCGAAGTCAAATATTCCAACTAATTGGGGATTCGAATTGTAACAAGGTTTTAATACTTTGTTTAATGAATACACCAGGTTATCGACTGCGTGTAAACCAAGGTTTTACTACTTTGTTAACAATTACACCAATTACCCTTGAATGTAATCCACCCCTGTTTCAACAAGTCTATTAACTATTAATCCAGTTCCGTGTCCGGTAAAATGAACAATTATTGGTATTTATAGATATCCCGCCCACCGTGCCCAGTCAAGCGTATGTGGTTATATATAAATACGTCAAATTATAAGTCTATATATTAATTTAACGAGGTATCATTTAGTTAATATAAAGCTCATTAATAGCCCATAGTCTAATTTCCACAAGTGTCGTTCTTTTATCCAAACCCCAATTATGGTACAAAGCCCAATTACCCAATTTTAATATTCAGCCCAACATTATGATTACTTCGGCATTAAATAAGCATAATAATAACTTAGCTACGAGACATTAATTTAAAAATAACATTAACCATAACTTACAGTGATTAAAAATAGCGTAGCGTTACACGGACAGAATTTTAACTTACACCCTTACAACATTCGCTAACATACCCTTATTATTAGAAATTAAAATTAAAATTAAAATTATAATATAAATATAAATATATATACGTTGATGAATGAGAAGAGAAAAAGATGTGTTTTATTTGCTCAAAAACTGCGAAATTTATAGATGTGGCCTCACACCTACTGCCATGCGATCGCATGGCCACTTTTTCCAGCTCACAAGACTTTGTTTCTTTGCTTGCCGACGGTTTATAATAATATATATAATATATAAATAATTTTAAGAATTATTTAAATATTATATTATATTCGTGTGCATAGTTGACTTGTAATTTTTAGTCCGTTGCGTCGAGCGTTGAGAGTTGACTTTGGTCCCGGTTCCGGATTTTTGAACGTCCTTGCGTACAATTTAATATCTTGTATTTTGCGTTTCGCGTCTTGTACTCTTGTAATTTTGAGACGTTTCTTATCAATAATTGGAACCACTTTGATTGTATTTTGTACTTTTGAGCTTTTTGGTCGTTTGCGTCTTCAATTCGTCGGATCTGTCTTTTGTCTTCACCTTTTATTATTTAAACGAATTTCACTTGTAAATAGAACAATTGCAACTAAAAGCTTGTCTTCCTTGAGGGATAATGCTATGAAATATATGTTCATTTTTAGCATTATCAAATATTCCCACACTTGAGCGTTGCTTGTCCTCAAGCAATATAGTCTTGAAATAAAAATACTAGAATCACTTCTTTATTCTTCACACTTTGTACATTAGTGATTTCTATACGGGGGTATAAACAATGGTAGTAACGATGTGGTTTACAGTCCCACATGACTATAAAATTTAGATCCTTAAAGAAATTGAATCTTTATGAAAACATTTCATCTTTTGAAAATTCATTCTAGCTTTTACCCTAGATAAGTTTTTCGGAATAACCCTTCACCGGTGTTTGCAAATTGTTTTTGTGGGTTTGGTGGGTTTCAGATTTGAAAATTTTAGCTCAAAACTTGTGGTTTTGTGTCACCCACTTGCTAACCTTGTATTGGAAAAGCAACACGTCCAGTATACTTGTTCCGTATATTACCTTTCGGTAAACTACCGTCCGGTTGTAAAGGAAAGCGTTGAACAAGCAACTGTTAAGGCAATGTCCCCTGACATGCTTTTAATTATGGTCTATAACGTGTCGGATGCAATTACTATCCTTGGTAGGAGCAATAGTAAAGCTCACCCTTATAATTTTTCGGTCTGGCACAAGGTCCTGTCTTTGACCATGCTATGCAACCACCGTTCTTACGGTTGACACCCGATTTGATTCAGGTGACCTAATGAATTCTAGGTGAATCCCTAGGATTTTACATTCAATGGTAATGAATGCATTAAAAATGGGTTTTTAGAAAACAAATCGGTTTGTAATTTTGATCAAAATATTTTCTCGTTCAAGCTCGAGTTTAGATATCATCGAATTCCATGAGTTTGTAATTCTCAATCTTTAAGATCAATCTCTAGGATTGAGTAATATCAGGCTTAAAAGCTGATTTTTGATCTTTAAGGAGATTATCCTTTCTGGGGATCTGATTCATTAGTCTTATCAAGCTAATTTGCACGACGCCCTCCCCATTTTACGAGACAGATCCTCTCATGGTTAGGATAAGTCTGACCACTTGGCGACCCTGTTTGATGCTGAGGTCCATGGATTTCCTGCTGATTTTAGAGATAACTTTTCTAGAATTTTCGTCAACCTACAGCTGGTCTGGACGACAACTTCTTGACCTAAATCAAGAAGCGCGTTTCTTTTTCGGAAGACTTTACTTCCTTTTAATGATGGAATTGATTCATCGTGTAGATTCATCTTTCTTTCAAATATATTACATTAAATTGGGTAAAACTGTTTAGATTAGTCCAAAGCAAAAGTATCTTCAGTTATTTGTACAAAAATATGTGATATATGTTTTAAATAACTTGGTAAATTTTCCCACACTTGGCTTTTATTTTTCTTTTTATTGTCCTCTATTCCATTTAAATGAATTCTAACATTTTGGTTTGTGTCTCAATTTATGTCCTTTTCGAGGTAACAATAATTTCGGTGTTAACACCTAGTTTTATCGTTCATAAATATGTATAAACATGATTTTGAGTTCATTTAATTGAAAATTTTGAAAAATTTTACTAGAATTGGGTAGTCTGTATATAAGACTAGGGCTGTTCTTTATTATCAGAGAGCACTAGATTCTAATACAACTACTGCGTTACTAGTATTTCTAATGGTAACCAAGTGTTTAAATTTAAAATTTTAAAAATTCGAAAGAATTTAACCCCTTCCCACACTTAAGATCTTGCAATGCCCTCATTTGCAAGAAATCAGTAACAATTTAAATTATTGGGGGTGATTAGCGTAGAAAAATGATTAAATTTTACCAAAGTTTCCAAACATATTGGCGTTTGTTTGTTGAATGATAAATGATGCACATCATTTGTTCATTCCGTCTTGTTGTTACATCACATTTGTTTTTCGTTTTGTCGTCAAAATTAGTAGCTTTTGCTGAACTTAATGCCAGTATTTGAAAATGCGCTGTTTTACCCTGTTGTGTACATGAAATAAAATACATACAATACAAATATAAACATGCATGGTAATTTGAAATGGGACTTTAAATCCCACTTTCAAATCAAATATGAAATATTAGTACAAAATAATAAAAATATTAAACAATACATTAATGTATCACAATATCATATGTTTAAACATAAATAAATAAAAATAATAAAAAGATGAAAAATCATAGAAATCACCAACCGGAACTAAATCAATCTGGATAGGGGTTCTAGTTCATGTCGTCGTCTGGGTTCCATGGTTGGTGATAGGTGTACTGGTAGGCCTGGTTAGGGTCGTAGAGAGTATATGGTGGTCTCATCTCGGGCTGGTGTTGAGGATAGTAAGCGGGTCGGGTCGGAACGTAGTGATCCTGAGGTGACAGCCGACTCATAATCTGACGCTGATGATAGTTCCATCTATCATGCTGTCGTTGCCTGGAATGCTCGTAATCATTCTGGGCTTGCCACTGCTCCATCCGACGAAATATCTCCGCTTTTGTCATATCTACCTCATCTACACGCTGGTAGACATCAGTCATAGCCTCCAGAATGACATCCCTAATGTCATTCACTTCCTCCATCTCCTCATCTGAGCCTCTCTCTACCTGAGGATGACTACCTTCATAGGGTATTACCTGGTTGCGTCTACTCTTTAATACCTTAGCACCCGCATAAACCCTTAATCCTAAAAGCTCAACCTTTTCCCTACATTCCAAAAGTGGACCCCCTTGGTCCTTATCTACACCTAAATACTCTCCAATGAGAGTAACAAAAATACCTCCTCCAATTATCCCCCCTTCCTGTATTCCTTCAACCATCTTAGGTAAATAAAAACCAACACAATAGGGGATATTAACAAAGCCTCTTGGGTCTCGAATACACTTCAAGTAAAATAAATCATGTAAGGTCAATTTTTCCTTATTGTGACCTCTCTGTGTAATCGAGTTAGCCAAAAATCTATGAAATATACGAAGCTTGGCTCTGTTAATATGTAAGTAGGTATGTGTTCCTCCCCGCCCAAAAACATTATAATCGGACATACGCCTCCAGACGGCGTTCGCATCAAAATTCCTATCTACCCTTTCACCACGATAAATCAAATTCATACAATCGGGTAGTAGTAATTCAGCGGGCGTATATATCTGCAAAGCCCTGGCCATGTCCAGCATGGACATTCTGTACATCCTACGGCCAAGTATAAATCTAAGAAAACTTCTATCATCTAATCTATCTACATCTACATTTAATGCTATAGTACTCATCAGCTCAACACACCATTCCTTATATACAGGTCTACGAATGGTGAATAAGCGTTCCCAATCAGTAAAAGAAGAACCGCCATACCTTTGGATCAAATGCTCCCTAACACGGTCAGCAAGTTGGACCTTTTCCAAAGGATTCCAATCAATTACCCTAGGCACCTCTACATCTTTCGTTACTAATCTGAATTTATTACTTTGATATGTCGGGTAATCTCTCCAGCTTCTATCGAATCTCGGATTAGGATGCAATGTATGTTCAGGAATCGTTGGGTATTCTACTGGCGGATGCATCGGAATTACTATGAATTCATTAGCAAACTGTAGCAGATTATAATAAGGTACATGTTGATCAGGCTGATGTTGTTGTTCCTGTTGTGGTTCTTGTTCGGGTTCTGGCTCATATTGCGGCTCATATTCTGGTTCAGGTTCTTGTTGTGGTTGTCTAGATGATGATGAAGCACCAGCAGTATCAGTTTTCTTTTTGTTGAAGAATCCGAACCTGTGAAATAGAATTCTTAGTGATCTGCTTTAGCCCACTCATAAGATATTCGGACTAATTGGTTTTCCATAGCTACATAGGCGTAACCTCGAGCATTCAATGTTTTTTCTTCGAAACATATGAACGGTCCATCTCTGCATAAAGCAACAAATTCGGTATTGAAATATGTTTGATTATTTGAACATTTACCTTCATGTGACCATTTTCCGCATTTGTGACATCTTTCAAGGTGTCGTGCTCTTCTTTTTGCTGCGGATTTTGATTTTCCTTTACCAAACTGTAGCTTATTATTTTCGTTCCTGGATTCTTTTCTTACTCCGTCCAATTTACCTCTGATTAATGATACTATTTCACTTGGAAGGGTGCCATTATTTCGTTTAGTGATTAAAACGTGTAGCATTAGACCATGGTTTAATTCACAGGAAGTCTTCATCTCGTAAAACCTAAAAAAAATAAAAATTCAGAATGGGGGGAGAAGACTAGTTCTTTAGGGTCTGCTAGGGAAAGACCATTCGAATTTCATTCTCGGAAACTACACGAAAACAGAACATCTAACTCTAACAGAAATACATATTATCCTTTAAAAACTTGATTCTCCCCACACTTAGTTAGATGTGGTGTTGAAATTGTGATTAACTTCGTTGTCAACTTCCATCGGACTATCTATGTAATGTTTAACTCTGTGACCATTAACCTTAAATTCAATCCCATTTGAATTTATTAATTCTACTGTTCCGTATGGGAAAACTCTTTTGACTATAAATGGTCCAGACCATCTTGATTTCAATTTTCCAGGAAATAGCTTGAATCGTGAATTGAAATGAATAACTCTGTCTCCTTCTTTAAATTCTTTTGAACTTCTGATTCTTTTATCATGCCATTTCTTCGTTCTTTCCTTATAGATTAACGAATTTTCGTATGCTTCTTGTCTTAATTCTTCTAATTCATTTAGTTGACTTAATCGTAGACGTCCGGCTTCATGTAAATCAAGATTACATGTCTTCAAAGCCCAAAATGCTTTGTGTTCAATTTCTACTGGAAGATGACATGTTTTTCCGTAAACGAGTCTAAAAGGTGTGGTTCCAATTGGAGTTTTGTAGGCTGTTCTAAAAGCCCAGAGTGCATCCTCCAATTTCATGGACCATTCCTTCGGATTTGATTCTACGGTTTTTTCTAGAATACGTTTTAATGCTCGGTTGGTATTTTCAACTTGTCCACTTGTTTGTGGATGATAAGCAGTAGAGATTTTATGAGTTACTCCATATCTTTTGAGAAGTTTCTCAAGTTGATTATTACAAAAATGAGTACCCCGATCACTTATTAAAGCTTTCGGTGTTCCAAACCTTGCAAAAAGACGTTTTAAAAAGTTGACTACAACTCGTGCATCGTTAGTTGGGAGAGCTTGTGCTTCCGCCCATTTGGATACATAATCAATGGCTACGAGAATATAGAGATTATTATGAGATTTTGAAAATAGACCCATAAAGTCAATACCCCAAATGTCAAATACTTCACATACTTGAATGATATTTTGTGGCATTTCATCACGTTGACTTATTTTTTCCGGCCCTTTGACAAGCATCACAGGATTTATAAAGAAGGTGTGCGTCTTTGTAAATTGTAGGCCAATAGAATCCAGCATCATAAACTTTTCTTGCTGTTACTTGAGGCCCATAATGCCCTCCTGTTGGTCCTGTGTGACAATGGTTTAAGATTTGACTAGCTTCATCTCCGAATACACATCGGCGTATTATTCCATCGGGACAACTTTTAAACAAATGTGGATCTTCCCAGAAATAGTGTTTTATATCACTAAAGAATTTCTTTCGTTTTTGGTACGATAATCCTTTTTCAAGGAATCCACATACTAAGTAGTTTGCATAGTCTGCAAACCATGGAATTTCATTATAATCTAACTTCAATAGATATTCATCAGGAAAGTTGTCTTGTATAGCCGATTCATTTAGAACTTCTAATTCGGAATTTTCAAGACGAGAAAGATGATCAGCGGCGAGATTTTCTGCTCCCTTTTTATCTCGGATTTTAATATCGAACTCTTGTAAGAGTAAGATCCAACGAATTAATCTTGGTTTAGCATCTTGTTTTGAAAATAGGTATCTAAGAGCAGAATGGTCGGTATAGACCACCGTTTTTGCTAGAACGAGATATGAACGAAATTTTTCAAAAACAAAGACAATAGCAAGGAGTTATTTTTCAGTAGTTGTGTATTTCGTTTGTGATCCTTGTAACGTCTTACTAGCATAATAAATAGGTTGAAATCATTTTTCAATCCTTTATCCTAAAACGGCTCCCATTGCAAAATCACTTGCATCGCATATTAGTTCAAACGGTAGATTCCAATTTGGAGTTATCATGATCGGCGCATTAGTGAGTTTTTCTTTAAGAATATTAAAAGATTTGATACATTCATTTGAAAAGATGAATGGAGCATCCTTTTCTAGGAGTTTATTCATAGGAGTGGCAATTTTAGAAAAATCTTTTATGAAACGTCGGTAAAAACCGGCATGCCCTAGAAAACTCCTAACTCCTCTAACATTGGTGGGATGTGGAAGTTTAGCAATTACATCTACTTTAGCTCTATCCACTTCAATTCCTTCCTTTGAAATTTTATGACCAAGAACGATGCCTTCTTTAACCATGAAATGGCATTTCTCCCAATTAAGTACTAGATTTGATTGTTCGCATCTAATAAGCATTCGTTCAAGATTAACTAGACATGATTCAAATGTATCACCGAAGACTGAAAAATCATCCATGAAAACTTCCATGCATTCTTCTATCATGTCGTGAAAAATCGCCATCATGCACCTTTGAAAGGTTGCAGGGGCGTTGCAAAGTCCAAATGGCATGCGTTTGTAAGTAAAAGTACCATAAGGGCACGTGAATGTGGTTTTCTCTTAGTCCTCGAGTGCTATTGGAATTTGAAAATATCCGAAAAAACCGTCAAGAAAACAATAGTAACTATTTCCGGCTAATCTTTCCAACATTTGATCAATGAAAGGTAAGGGAAAGTGATCTTTTCTGGTGGCGTCATTTAATTTTCTATAATCAATACAAACACGCCATCCTGTTACAGTCCTAGTAGGAATAAGCTCATTTTTCTCATTTGTGATGACAGTCATGCCACCCTTCTTAGGTACGCATTGAACTGGGCTTACCCATGGACTATCAGAGATTGGATAAATTAAACCTGCATCAAGCAGTTTAATAATTTCTTTCTTAACAACATCTTGCATATTAGGATTTAGTCTTCTTTGGCATTGCACATACGTTTTATGACCTTCTTCCATAAGAATTTTATGTGTGCAATACGAAGGACTTATTCCTTTAATATCATGAATTTTCCATGCAATAGCTGCTTTATGAGCTTTTAGCACAGAAATAAGTTGAGATTTTTCATTTTTAGTAAGAGAAGACGATATTATTACAGGTAATTCAGATTCACCATGTAAATAAGCGTATTCCAAATGGTTTAGAAGTGGCTTTAATTCTAATGTCGGTGGTTCTTCTATCGATGATTTGTATCGATATCTGTCTTCCTCTTTTAGCATTTGAATTTCTTCTGTTGTTGGTTCATATCTGATAATGCTAAAAACGAACATATATTTCATAGCATTATTCCTCAAGAAAGACAAGCTTTTAGTTGCAATTGTTCTATTTACAAGTGATATTCGTTTAAATAATAAAAGGTAAAGACAAAAGACAGATTTGACGAATTGAAGACGCAAACGACCAAAAAGCTCAAAAATACAAAATACAATCAAAGAGGTTCCAATTATTGATAAGAAACGTCTCGAAATTACAAGAGTACAAGATTCAAAACGCAAAGTACAAGATATTAAATTATATGCAAGGACGTTCGAAAATCCGGAACCGGGACCAGAGTCAACTCTCAATGCTCGACGCAACGGACTAAAAATTACAAGTCAACGGAGTACAAGAATATAATATAATATATATATAATTAAATTAAATTATATATTATATTATATAATAAATAAATAAGCAGCCCACGTTTTTGTAGACTTTTGAGCCTCCCCAGCTGGCCATGCGATCGCATGAGCCTGAAGGGTAAAGCTCATGCGATCGCATGAGCACCTTTTCCAGCCCACATGCCCTATAAAAACGAGTGTTTGGTTCATCAAAATCCATCAATCTCTCTATCTATATGTAAACGTATATATATATATATATATATATATATATATATATATATATATATATATATATATATATATATATATATATATATATTTATATTTTAATTTTAATTTTAATTTTAAATCCTAATAATAAGGGTATGTTAGCGAATGTTGTAAGGGTGTAAGTCGAAATTATGTCCGTGTAACGCTACGCTAGTTTTAATCATTGTAAGTTATGTTCAACCTTTTTACATTAATGTCTCATAGCTAAGTTATTATTATGCTTATTTAAAACGAAGTAATCATGATGTTGGGCTAATTACTAAAATTGGGTAATTGGGCTTTGTACCATAATTGGGGTTTGGACAAAAGAACGACACTTGTGGAAATTAGACTATGGGCTATTAATGGGCTTTATATTTCTTTAACTAAAAGATAGTTTGTTAATTTTAATATAAAGATTTACAATTGGATGTCCCTATAAATAACCATATACACTCGATCGGACACGATGGGCGGGATATTTATATGTACGAATAATCGTTCATTTAACCGGACACGGGAATGAATTAATAGTCTATGAAATTATTAAAACAGGGGTGAAATTATGTACAAGGACACTTGGCATAATTGATAACAAAGTATTAAAACCTTGGGTTACACACAGTCGATATCCTGGTGTAATTATTAAACAAAGTATTAAAACCTTGTTACAGTTTAAGTCCCCAATTAGTTGGAATATTTAACTTCGGGTATAAGGATAATTTGACGAGGACACTCGCACTTTATATTTATGACTGATGGACTGTTATGGATAAAAACCAGACGGACATATTGAATAATCCATGACAAAGGACAATTAACCCATGGACATAAAACTAAAATCAACAAGTCAAACATCATGATTACGGAAGTTTAAATAAGCATAATTCTTTTATTTCATATTTAATTTCCTTTATTTTATATTTAATTGCACTTCTAATTATCGCACTTTTATTTATTTTTATTGTATTTAATTGCACTTTTAATTATCGTACTTTTTAACTATCGCAATTTTATTTTATCGCACTTTTATTTATCGCAATTTCATTATCGTTATTTACTTTACGCTTTAAATTAAATTAAGTTATATTTATTTTTATTATTTTACATTAGGTTTTAACTGCGACTAAAGTTTTTTAAAATCGACAAACCGGTCATTAAACGGTAAAAACCCCCCTTTATAATAATAATATTACATATATATATATATATATATATATATATATATATATATATATATATATATATATATATATATATATATATATATATATTGTATTTTTATAAATTAAAACTAATATAGCGTTAAGCTTTGTTTAAAAGATTCCCTGTGGAACGAACCGGACTTACTAAAAACTACACTACTGTACGATTAGGTACACTGCCTATAAGTGTTGTAGCAAGGTTTAAGTATATCCATTCTTTAAATAAATAAATATCTTTTGTAAAATTGTATCGTATTTAATAGTATTTTCTTATAAAATATACACTATTTCATATACGCCTCGCATAACATCAAGTATTTTTGGCGCCTCTGCCGGGGAATCGAATTTCTTGCTTAAACGCCGGAAGCGCAACGCTAATATAAAAAAAATACGCTTTTGTAAAAATACGTTTTAAATATTCGAAAATATAAAAAGAAAAATGAAAATATAAATATTTTTAAGAGTTTGTTAAATATTTAAGTTTTATAAAATTTCTTTATTTTTATTTTTAGTTTGTAAAAATATAATTTTTATTTAATTTATATAAATATATTATAAATATATAATACAGCAAAACAGAAAAAAAAAATATATTAAAACTCGAGTCTAGTACTGTAGCAGCCCAGTGTCTGGCCCGAAACCCTAGCCCATACGATCGCATGGCTGGGTAACTTAGGACTCATGCGATCGCATGAGCCCTTCTGACACGCCACATTTGATTATCGTACAGCATTAAATACGGAGTAATTATTATTATTATTAATCAAACCCTAATTAGGGTTGTATTATTATAATATTTAAGTTTTAATTTTATTATTTTGTATTATTTAGTTTTAATTAGGTTATTTAATTTATATAAACTTAATACTTTTATAAAATAAATAATATAAAAATAATATTTTTATAAAAATTGTACTTTTTACAACTTTTAGTATATTTTTATATTTTGTCCCTTTTTAATTATTTTAGCGTAATATTTGTATTTTATCACTCGTACTTAGTTTTAAACTTAGTTTTTGCCATAGTTATTTTTATTTCTAGATTTTTAGGCTTTGCCGTAAAATCCTTTAAGTGCTTTTTCTTTAGACTAAGATTTAGGTGCTTTAGAATTTTGCGACGCCGTTCTTCGCGCTACTTTCTTATTTTTTATTTTTCGACGCCTTTTACCTATGTATCAATTATCACTCCAATTAGTAATCTCAATTTGCAATTTTAATTTTAAGTTAGTGATAGTAATAAGGTTGGGTTAGTCGAGTGTTTTAAAGTTTTATAAGTCACTCTTTTTCTTTCTTATTTTTCGACGCCTTTTATTTTTCAACCCTTTTCTTTTTCGACCTTTTCCGACGCGCTCTTTTTCTTTCTTATTTCTCGCTATTCTAGTTTTAGGACACAGATTTTTATTCTACTTATTATCTAAATTTCTTAAAATTACGAAAATTTATTTTAAGTGGTTAAATTGATAGACATCAAAATTTTCTGGTTCGTAGTAATAGTTGGATTTGTACGTGGACTGGGTTATTGGAGCCAAACAGTACTCAATTATATTGAGACCAAACGAATCCTGCCCCTCTGCTGCATCTTTTGGCTATTCGAAACGTGGGCAAAATCAGAAAAGTCTATTAATTGGATAACTTATATAATTTTTCTTTCCTTTTAAAAACTAATAGGATATTCAGTGAATGCACCGAGCAAGATGTTCACCACCTTTTGTACGTTCACCACCTGTAACTCGATCAAGACATCTAGCTAATATTGTCGCCGTTGATTTTTCTTTAGAATCGTCATCCAGTCGACCAAGTACTCCAATTCAAATTTCCGATAATCCATTTTTTGAACCCGACCTCACAATTGAGAATCCGGAGAATATTCAGGGACAATTCATAGATCCTGAACCATTAATTTTTCCTCCGGAACCACCAATCATTCAAACAGAGATTGTTGAGGAACGAACCATTAAATCAGAATCCTCTAGTGATTCAGATTCCACAAATTCAATTATGGAAAATCTGGAACCTTTAAGTGTGGAAGACCGAATGAGAGCTAAACGCACTGGCCAAGGTCACGCAATTACTCATCCTGACATTAATGCGCCAGATTATGAAATCAAAGGACAAATTCTACACATGGTGACTAATCAATGCCAATTTAGTGGTGCGCCGAAGGAAGATCCAAATGAACATCTTCGTACCTTTAATAGAATCTGCACTTTATTTAAAATAAGAGAAGTTGAAGATGAACAGATATATCTCATGTTATTTCCCTGGAATTTAAAGGGAGAAGCCAAAGATTGGTTGGAATCGTTACCTGAAGGGGCGATTGATACATGGGATGTTTTAGTTGAAAAATTTCTTAAACAATTCTTTCCGGCATCTAAAGCCGTAAGACTTCAAGGAGAAATTGTTACGTTCACACAGAAACCGAATGAAACTCTATATGAGGCGTCGACTAGATTTGGAAAGTTATTAAGAGGATGTCCGCAACATGGTTTAGACACCTGTCAAATAGTACAAATATTCTACCAAGGATGTGACATCACTACAAGGAAAGACATCGACATAGCAGCTGGTGGTTCCATTATGAAGAAAACCGAAACTGATGCTTACAAAATTATTGATAACACTGCTTCCCACTCAAATGAGTGGCACCAAGAAAAAGATATCGTTAGATCATCTAAAGCAGCTAGAGCCGATTCTAGCCATGACTTAGATTCCATTTCCTCAAAGATAGATGTTGTTAAGAGACGAATGGAAAAGATGACTAAAGATATTCACTCAATACGAATTAGTTGTGAGCAGTGTGGAGGATCACATTTGACAAAAGATTGTCTCAGTATTGAACTAACAATGGAACAAAGAGAGAATATTTCATACATAAACCAAAGGCCTGGAAATAATTATCAGAATAATTATCAACCGCCAAGACCAATTTACAATCAAAGCCAGAATTATAACCGAAATGTTCCATACCACAACCAACATGGTCCTAGTAATCAACAAGTATCCAATAATACTTACAATCAGCAAAGACCTAATTTTCAAAACAAACCACCACAAACCGATGATAAAAAGCCGAATTTAGAAGATATGATGATGAAGCTAGTTGAAACTCAAACGCAGTTTTTCACATCTCAGAAACAAACCAATGACAAAATGCTCAAGCATTTAGAAATCAACAAGCTTCTATTCAAAATTTGGAACAAGAAGTAAGTAACCTAGCAAGGTTAATAGGTGAAAGAAAACCGGGAAGTTTACCTAATGATACAAATGCTAACCCCCGAAATGAAACAGCTAAAGCCATTACCACAAGAAGTGGTATTACACTTAAACCACCTGAAATACCTGTAATTTCTGAGGACGTTATTCCTACTCCACAAGAACCACAACCTGAACAAGATAAGGAAAAAGAACCGGTAGTTGAAAAGGTTAATGAAGATAACACAGTTAAGGCTAAACCTTATGTTAAACTATACCAACCACCACTTCCTTATCCGAGTAAAATGAAAAAAGAGAAACTTGAAGCCGAGCAATCCAAATTCTTGAATATGTTTAAACAAATAAATGTAAATCTTCCTTTCATTGATGTAATTTCAGGAATGCCTAGATATGCTAAATTTCTGAAAGATCTAATATCGAATAGAAAGAAAATGGAAGAACTCTCGGCCGTTACTATGAATGCTAATTGTTCTGCAGTGCTGTTGAATAAGATACCAGAAAAACTATCAGATCCAGGAAGTTTCACAATTCCATGTTTTCTGGGTAGTCTTAGTTCAATAAAAGCATTGGCAGACTTAGGTGCTAGTATAAATTTAATGCTGTATTCACTATACACTAAACTAGACCTTGGAGAATTGAAACCAACACGAATTAGTATACAACTAGCCGATCGATCAATAAAATATCCTAGAGGGATAATGGAGAACATGCTAGTTAAAGTTGGTACTTTAGTATTCCCAGTAGATTTTGTTGTTTTGGACATGGAAGAAGATTCTCAAGTTCCTCTCATATTAGGAAGACCATTCTTAAACACGGCTAAAGCAATGATAGACGTGTTTGGTAAGAAACTGACCCTAAATATAAAGGACGAGATTGTTACCTTTTCAGTTGATAGAGTAATGCAACAACCGCAATCTGCAGATGATACATGCTATTATATTTAAACTATAGATTCACATGCAGAATTATTAGAAGAATTTCTAGAATTACAAGGAACAGGAGAATGTTCTTTAGGAGAAGGAACTGAACCAATTGATGAAACTGAAATGTTAGCTACACTAATAGAAGACAGATATCGATATAAATCATCGATAGAAGAACCACCAACACTAGAGTTAAAGTCACTTCCAAACCATTTGGAATATGCTTATTTACATGGTGAATCTGAATTACCTGTAATAATATCGTCTTCTCTTACTGAAAATGAGAAATCTCAACTCATTTCTGTGTTGAAAGCTCATAAACCAGCCATTGCATGGAAGATTCATGATATAAAAGGAATAAGTCCTTCGTATTGCACATATAAAATCCTTATGGAAGAAGGTCATAAAACGTATGTGCAACGCCAACGAAGACTAAATCCTAATATGCAAGATGTTGTTAAGAAAGAAATTATTAAACTGCTAGATGCAGGTTTAATTTATCCAATTTCTGATAGTCCATGGGTAAGCCCAGTTCAATGCGTACCTAAGAAAGGTGGCATGACTGTCATCACAAATGAGAAGAATGAGCTTATTCCTACAAGGACTGTAACAGGATGGCGTGTATGTATTGATTATAGAAAATTAAATGACACCACCAGAAAAGATCACTTTTCCTTACCTTTTATTGATCAAATGTTGGAAAAATTAGCCGGAAATAGTTACTATTGTTTTCTTAATGGTTTTTCCGGATATTTTCAAATTCCAATACCACTCGAAGACCAAGAGAAAACCACGTTCACGTGCCCTTATGGTACTTTTGCTTACAAACGCATGCCATTTGGACTTTGCAACGCCCCTGCAACCTTTCAAAGGTGCATGATGGCGATTTTTCTTGACATGATAGAAGAATGCATGGAAGTTTTCATGGATGACTTTCCAGTCTTCGGTGATACATTTGAATCATGTTTAGTTAATCTTGAACGAATGCTTATTAGATGCGAACAATCAAATCTAGTACTTAATTGGGAGAAATGTCATTTCATGGTTAAAGAAGGCATCGTTCTTGGTCATAAAATTTCAAAGGAAGGAATTGAAGTGGATAGAGCTAAAGTAGATGTAATTGCTAAACTTCCACATCCCACCAATGTTAGAGGAGTTAGGAGTTTTCTAGGGCATGCCGGTTTTTACCGACGTTTCATAAAAGATTTTTCTAAAATTGCCACTCCTATGAATAAACTCCTAGAAAAGGATGCTCCATTCATCTTTTCAGATGAATGTATCAAATCTTTTAGTATTCTTAAAGAGAAACTCACTAATGCGCCGATCATGATAACACCAAATTGGAATCTACCGTTTGAACTTATTTGCGATGCAAGTGATTTTGCAATGGGAGCCGTTTTAGGACAAAGGATTGAAAAACGATTTCAACCTATATATTATGCTAGTAAGACGTTACAAGGAGCACAAACGAATTACACAACTACTGAAAAAGAACTCCTTGCTATTGTCTTTGCTTTTGACAAATTCCGTTCATATCTCGTTCTAGCAAAAACGGTGGTCTATACTGACCATTCTGCTCTTAGATACCTATTTTCGAAACAAGAAGTCAAACCAAGATTAATCCGTTGGATCTTACCCTTACAAGATTCGATATTGAAATCCGAGATAAAAGAGGAGCAGAAAATCTCGCCGCTGATCATCTTTCTCGTCTTGAAAATCCCGAATTAGAAGTTCTAAATGAATCGGCCATACAAGACAACTTTCCTGATGAATATCTATTGAAGATAGATTATAATAAAATTCCATGGTTTGCAGACTATGCAAACTACTTAGTTTGTGGATTCCTTGAGAAAGGATTGTCGTTCCAAAAACGAAAGAAATTCTTCAGCGATATAAAACACTGTTTTTGGGAAGATCCACATCTGTTTAAAAGTTGTCCCAACGGAATAATACGCAGATTTGTATTCGGAGATGAAGCTAGTAAAATCTTAAACCATTGTCACACAGGACCAACAGGAGGGCATTATGGGCCTCAAGTAACAGCAAGAAAAGTTTATGATGCTTGATTCTATTGGCCTACAATTTACAAAGACGCACACCTTCTTTATAAATCCTGTGATGCTTGTCAAAGGGCCGGAAAAAATAAGTCAACGTGATGAAATGCCACAAAATATCATTCAAGTATGTGAAGTATTTGACATTTGGGGTATTGACTTTATGGGTCTATTTTCAAAATCTCATAATAATCTCTATATTCTCGTAGCCATTGATTATGTATCTAAATGGGCAGAAGCATAAGTTCTCCCAACTAACGATGCACGAGTTGTAGTCAACTTTTTAAAACGTCTTTTTGCAAGGTTTGGAACACCGAAA
Source organism: Rutidosis leptorrhynchoides (assembly GCF_046630445.1). Lineage (NCBI taxonomy): Eukaryota > Viridiplantae > Streptophyta > Magnoliopsida > Asterales > Asteraceae > Rutidosis > Rutidosis leptorrhynchoides. Next base: position 105,554,836 of record NC_092333.1, on the reverse strand, counting down.
GCTTTAATAAGTGATCGAGGTACTCATTTCTATAATAATCAACTTAAGAAAGTTCTTAAAAGATATGGAGTAACTCATAAAATCTCCACTGCATATCATCCACAAATAAGTGGACAAGTTGAAAATACCAACCGAGCTTTAAAACGTATTCTAGAGAAAACCGTAGGATCAAATCCGAAGGAATGGTCCATAAAATTGGAGGATGCACTCTGGGCTTTTAGAACAGCCTACAAAACTTCAATTGGAACCACACCTTTTAGACTCGTTTACGGAAAAGCATGTCATCTTTCAGTAGAAATTGAACACAAAGCATTTTGGACTTTGAAGACATGTAATCTTGATTTACATGAAGCTGGACGTCTACGGTTAAGTCAATTAAACGAATTAGAAGAATTAAGACAAGAAGCATACGAAAATTCGTTAATCTATAAGGAAAGAACGAAGAAATGGCATGATAAAAGAATCAGAAGTTTAAAAGAATTTAAAGAAGGAGACAGAGTTCTTCTTTTCAATTCACGATTCAAGCTATTTCCTGGAAAATTGAAATCAAGATGGTCTGGACCATTCATAGTCAAAAAATTTTTCCCATACGGAATGATAGAATTAATAAATTCAAATGGGATTGAATTTAAAGTTAATGGTCACAGAGTTAAACACTACATAGATAGTCCGATGGAAGTCGACAACGAAGTTAATCACAATTTTGATACCACAGCTAACTAAGTGTGGGGAGAATCAAGTATTTAAAGGATAATATGTATTTCTGTTAGTGTTATATTTTCTGTTTTCGTGTAGTTCTCGAAAATGGAACCCGAATGGTCTTTCCCTAGCAGACCCTAAAGAACTAGTCTTCTCCCCCCATTCTGAATTTTTATTTTTTTTAGGTTTTTACGAAATGAAGACTTCCTGTGAACTGAACCATGGTCTAATGCTACACGCTTTGATTACTAAACGTAATAATGACACACTTCCGAGTGAACTGGTATCAGTAATCAGAAAAAAATTGGACGGAGTAAGAAAAGAATCCAGATGCGAAGATAATAAGTTACAATTTGGTAAAGAAAAATCAAAATCCGAAGCGAAAAGAAGAGCACGACACCTTGAAAAATGTCACAAATGCGGAAAATGGTCACACGAAGGTAAATGTTTAAATAATCAAACCTATTCAAACACCGAATTTGTTACTTTATGCAGAGATGGACCGTTCATATGTTTAGAAGAAAAAACATTAAATGCTTGAGGTTACGCCTATGTAGCCATGGAAAATCAATTAGTCCGACTATCTTATGAGTGGGCTAGAGCATATCACTAAGAATACTATTTCACAGGTAAGTTTGTACAGTTTTTAGTTTTATTTTTATTTTTAACCTTTTGATAATAAACGCTAATTTGGTCGCTATAAAGTATTAAATTGGTATTCGATGAAATTAGGTCTTGCGACCGAAATTGTTGATATCATACAAAAAAAAAAAAAAAAAAATTACATCACTGCGGAATTTAACGTTTATTCTTAAGGTATAAATATCTTTAATCAATCAACCCAAAATATTTCAAAAATTCGTCATGAGATAAATTAGGTCATGGAACCGAAATTACTTTACCGAAAAGAGGGGCGTATATTTTTGATAATATTTGATTGATTAAAGTGGGATAAAAGCCAAAAAGATTTTTAATTTTATTTTTACCATGTTTTTAAAATTAATATATAAATCTTAAATTGATATTGTAAACTTTTTAAATCAATATATTTAAGTTTATAAATATTTGAGAAATTAATATTTTTAATATAAGTTTGTATGTATAAAAACAAAAATATAATTTAAGTTTGGTGTGAATTTTTAAAATATGAATTTTTAATTTTATTCATTTTAAATTTAAGTTTGGTGTGAATTTAAAAAATAAAAATTTACTTTATCTCATTAAGTTAAAAATATGATTTTTAAAATTCGTCGTGAGTTGAAGATTAGGTCGTTGAACCGAAATTGCTTTACCCGAGGGAGAGACGAGAACTTTTATTATCATTATTTTTAATCTTATTGAATTAAAGTATGCCAAAAAAAAAAAAAAAAAACCCCAAAAATCTTTACTTTTAAAAACCGCTCTTTAAATTGACAAATTTTAAAATTTTGTCGAGGGACGGACTAGGACAACGATCCGAAACACCCTCGCTCCTAAAGGAAAACAAATTTTTAAAATTTTATTAATTTTATGTTTTATAAAGTATAAGGTTTTAATATAAAAAAAAAGGTGAAAGCACTGTAGCCGGCACCCCATGCGATCGCATGGGGTTTACACACCAACCTCATGTGATCGCACGAGGCTGGATTTCTGGCCAGATCAAAACTCTCAGCGAGCTGTTCTGTCTCCATACCACAACACACACACATATACGAAACTCTCTCAAAATATCACCAAATTTCATCATTTTTCCACCGTAATTCATCAAATTTTTCGCTCTAATCATGCCTAGATTCTCATTCTTCAGCAAAAAGGTAAAAATTACACCCCTAAACTCATAAATTTGCTAGTTATTGTGATAATTACCAATATTTTACCTAATGCAATTTTGTAAATTTCTAGTGTAATTAGTGTTAAATTGTTAGTATTTTATGCATGTATAACCTAGATTGATGCTATTTAACATGATTTGAAGCCAAAAACTTCAAAAATTTTAGAAATCTAGGGTTTGAGTTCTTGAGCAATTTGGGAATTTTTGATATAAACAGGTTATGGCCGATTTTTGTCATGAATTATTGCTAAATTGAGTAATGTAACATGTTTAGGTAGTTAAATGATCCAAACATTGATCCTAAACATGATTTTTGGAGATTAAAGTGGACTTTTTAGTCCAAAATTCATGAACTTGATTAATTTGATATAATTGTCAATTGAGACTTGTTTAATTGTTAGTAATAACTATTTTGACATGTAATTTGAGTTAAATGCTTATGAACTTTGTCTACATTTTCATATGTGCTTATTTGGAAAAGTGTAGAATTGTGAAAAATTGTGAAAATGTGTATAAGTTTAATTTTGATTTAACATGTTATTGTGATTGTTTTAAGTTGTTATTTTGCTAACACTAATGCATATTTGGATGCACAAATTTTGTGTTTAATGTGTTTTGCAGAAAGCCGATACTGGAGGTTCAGGAGCATCATCATCTAGACAGCCTGCTCCAGCTCCAGAACCAGAACCAGAAATGCAATATGAACCTGAACAACAACCACAACATGAACTACAACATCAGCCTGAACAGCACGTACCCTATTATGATCCGCTACAGTTACCTAATGAATTGACAGTATTTTCGCCACATCCACCTGTAGAATACCCAACGATACCGGAACACACATTGCATCCTAATTTGAGATTCGATAGACGATGGAGAGATTATCCATCATATCAAAGTAATAAGTTCAAATTAGTAACAAAAGAGGTAGAGGTGCCAAGGGTAATTGATTGAAATGGAGGAAGCGGAAGACATCAGGGATGTCATTCGAGATGAGGAATCAATGACGAGCGCGGCCAGACATAGTATGTACGAGCAGTGGAACTCCGAGCGAGTATACGAGGATTATAGGTGATGCCAACACGATAGCTGGTTAGTTCATCAGCACCAAATCATGAGCCATCTATCATATCAGGTACCAAATAACTATGTACCTACTCGACCTGCTTATTTTCCGCTACACAGCCCCGAGATCCGACCACCCTTTAACCGGTATGACTATAACCAAGCCTATCAGGACACCTATAACCAACAATGGAACCCACCTGACGAGATGAACTGAAACCCCTATCCAGACTCATTTGGTTCCATTTGGTTATTTTTATGATTTTTATGTTTTTATCTTTTTACTTTTTCATGTTTAAACTTATGTTATTGGATATTGATAATGCTAAAAACGAACATATATTTCATAGCATTATCCCTCAAGAAAGACAAGCTTTTAGTTGCAACTGTTCTATTTACAAGTGATATTCGTTTAAATAATAAATGGTGAAGACAAAAGACAGATTCGACAAATTGAAGACGCAAACGACCAAAAAGCTCAAAAGTACAAAATACAATCAAAGAGGTTCCAATTATTGATAAGAAACGTCTCGAAATTACAAGAGTACAAGATTCAAAATGCAAAGTACAAGATATTAAATTGTACGCAAGGACGTTCGAAAATCCGGAACCGGGACCAGAGTCAACTCTCAACGCTCGACGCAACGGACTAAAAATTACAAGTCAACTATGCACATAAATATAATATAATATTTAAATAATTCTTATAATTATTTATATATTATATTTATTTAATTAAAACGTCGACAAACAAGAAAACAAGAATTTTGAGCTGTCACCTACCACCATGCGATCGCATGGCCTGGAGGCACAAAAGCCATGTGATCGCATGGCCAACTTTTTCAGTTCACAGGCCTATAAATTTCGAGCTTTGGTGCACCATATATCCATATCTTTCTCTCTATCTCGTAAACATATATATATATATATATATATATATATATATATATATATATATATATATATATATATATATATATATATATATATATATATATTATAATTTTAATTTTAATTTTAATTTTAATTCTAATAATAAGGGTATGTTAGCGAATGTTGTAAGGGTGTAAGTCGAAATTCTGTCCGTGTAACGCTACGCTATTTTTAATCATTGTAAGTTATGTTCAACCTTTTTAATTTAATGTCTCGTAGCTAAGTTATTATTATGCTTATTTAATCCGAAGTAATCATGATGTTGGGCTAAAAATATTAAAATTGGGTAATTGGGCTTTGTACCATAATTGGGGTTTGGACAAAAGAACGACACTTGTGGAAATTAGACTATGGGCTATTAATGGGATTTATATTTGTTTAACTAAATGATAATTTGTTAATTTTAATATAAAGATTTACAATTGGACGTCCCTATAAATAACCATATACACTCGATGATGGGCGGGGTATTTATATGTACGAATAATCGTTCATTTAACCGGACACGGGAATGGATTAATAGTCACTAGAATTATTAAAACATGGGTGAAATTATGTACAAGGACACTTGGCATAATTGATAACAAAGTATTAAAACCTTGGGTTACACGCAGTCGATAACCTGGTGTAATTATTAAACAAAGTATTAAAATCTTGCTACAGTTTAAGTCCCCAATTAGTTGGAATATTTAACTTCGGGTATAAGGATAATTTGACGAGGATACTCGCACTTTATATTTATGACTGATGGACTGTTATGGACAAAAACCAGACGGACATATTAAATAATCCAGGACAAAGAACAATTAACCCATGGACATAAAACTAAAATCAACACGTCAAACATCATGATTACAGAAGTTTAAATAAGCATAATTCTTTTATTTCATTTTTAATTTCCTTTATTTTATATTTAATTTCACTTCTAATTATCGCACTTTTATTTATTGTTATTGTATTTAATTACACTTTTAATTATCGTACTTTTTAATTATCGCAAGTTTATTTTATCGCACTTTTATTTATCGCAATTTCATTATCGTTATTTACTTTACGCTTTAAATTAAGTCTTGTATTTATTTTTAATATTTTACATTTGGTTTTAACTGCGACTTAAGTTTTTAAAATCGACAAACCGGTCATTAAACGGTAAACCCCCCCCCCCCCCCTTTTATAATAATAATATTACTTATATATATATTTGTATTTTTATAAAATAAAACTAATATAGCAATAAGCTTTGTTTAAAGATTTTTTCCCTGTGGAACGAACCGGACTTACTAAAAACTACACTACTGTACGATTAGGTACACTGCCTATAAGTGTTGTAGTAAGGTTTAAGTATATCCATTCTCTAAATACATAAATATCTTGTGTAAAATTGTATCGTATTTAATAGTATTTCCTGGTAAAATTTAATAGTATTTTATACCCCTTAGCTTTAACATCAAGTATTTTTGGCGCCGCTGCCGGGGACCAAAATCTAGCTTAAAAGCCAGAATCGCAACGCTAAATAAATAAAAAAAAAGATTTTTATTTTTAGTTTACTTTTATAAAAAAATACACTTTTGTAAAAATACGTTTTAATATATTCAAAAATATAAAAAGAAAAACAAAAATATAAATATTTTTAAGAGTTTGTTAAATTTATAAGTTCTATAAAAGTTTCTTTATCTTTATTTTATAAAAATATAAGTTTTTTTTAATTTATATTAATATATTACATAAATTTATAAAACAGAAATATAATACAGCAGAAAAAAAAATAAAAATAAAAACACTCGAGTCCAAGTACTGTAGCAGCCTAGTGTCTGGCCCAAAACCCTAGCCCATGCGATCACATGGCCGGGTAACTAAGAACTCATGCGATCGTATGAGCTCTGCAGACACGCCAGAATTGACTGAAATCAGCATTTATTACGGATAATAATTATTATTATTTAAATTAAAACCCTAATTAGGGTTGTATTTTTTATTATTTAGTTTTAGTTTTTATATTTAATTTGTATTATTTAGTTAAATTAGTTAAATTAGTTTTTAAAATTAATAATTTTATAAAATAAATAATATAAAAATAATATTTTTATAAAAATTGTAATTTTTACAACTTTTAGTATATTTTTATAATTTGTTCCTTTTTATTTGTTTTAGCGTAATTTTTTTTTTTCGACGCCTTTTACCTATGTATCAATTATCACTCCAATTAGTAATCTCAATTTGCAATTTTAATTTTAAGTTAGTGATTGTAATAAGGTTGGGTTAGTCGAGTGTTTTTAAAATTTTATAAGTCGCTCTTTTCCTTTTCTTTTTCGACCTTTTTCGACGCGCTCTTTTTCTTTCTTATTTCTCGCTATTCTAGTTTTAGGACACAGATTTTTATTCTACTTATTATCTAAATTTCTTAAAATTACGAAAATTTATTTTAAGTGGTTAAATTGATAGACATCAAAATTTTCTGGTTCGTAGTAATAGTTGGATTTGTACGTGGACCGGGTTATTGGAGCCAAACAGTACTCAATTATATTGAGACCAAACGAATCCTGCCCCTCTGCTGCATCTTTTGGCTATTCGAAACGTGGGCAAAATCAGAAAAGTCTATTAATTGGATAACTTATATAATTTTTCTTTCCTTTTAAAAACTAATAGGATATTCAGTGAATGCACCGAGCAAGACGTTCACCACCTTTTGTACGTTCACCACCTGTAACCAGATCAAGACATCTAGCAAATATTGTCGCCGTTGATTTTCCTTTAGAATCGTCATCCAGTCGACCAAGTACTCCAATTCAAATTTCCGATAATCCATTTTTTGAACCCGACCTCACAATTGAGAATCCGGAGAATATTCAGGGATGATTCATAGATCCTGAACCATTAATTTTTCCTCCGGAACCACCAATCATTCAAACAGAGATTGTTGAGGAACGAACCTTTAAGTATGGAAGACCGAATGAAAGCTAAACGCACTGGCCAAGGTCACACAATTACTCATCCAGACATTAATGCGCCAGATTATGAAATCAAAGGACAAATTCTACACATGGTGACTAATCAATGCCAATTTAGTGGTGCGCCGAAGGAAGATCCAAATGAACATCTTCGTACCTTTAATAGGATCTACACACTATTTAAAATAAGAGAAGTGGAGGATGAACAGATATATCTCATGTTATTTCCCTGGACTTTAAAGGGAGAAGCCAAAGATTGGTTGGAATCGTTTACCTGAAGGGGCGATTGACACATGGGATGTTTTAGTTGAAAATTTTCTTAAACAATTCTTTCCGGCATCTAAAGCCGTAAGACTTCAAGGAGAAATTGTTACGTTCACACAGAAACCAAATGAAACTCTATATGAGGCATGGACTAGATTTGAAAAGTTATTAAGAGGATGTCCGCAACATGGTTTAGACACCTGTCAAATAGTACAAATATTCTACCAAGGATGCGACATCACTACAAGAAAAGACATAGATATACCAGCTGGTGGTTCTATTATGAAGAAAACAGAAACTGATGCTTATAAAATTATTGATAACACTGCTTCCCACTCACATGAGTGGCACCAAGAAAAAGATATCGTTAGATCATCTAAAGCAGCTAGAGCCGATTCTAGTCATGACTTAGATTCCATTTCCGCAAAGATAGATGCTGTCGAGAGACGAATGGAAAAGATGACTAAAGATATCCACTCAATACGAATTAGTTGTGAGCAGTGTGGAGGACCACATTTGACAAAAGATTGTCTTAGTATTGATCTAACAATGGAACAAAGAGAGAATATTTCATACATAAACCAAAGGCCTGGAAATAATTATCAGAATAATTATCAACTGCCAAGACCGATTTACAATCAAAACCAGAATTATAACCGAAATATTCCATACAACAACCAACAAGGTCCTAGCAATCAACAAGTATCCAATAATACTTACAACCAGCAAAGACCTAATTTTCAAAACAAACCACCACAAACCGATGATAAAAAGCCGAATTTAGAAGATATGATGACGAAGCTAGTTGAAACTCAAATGCAGTTTTTCACATCTCAGAAACAAATGAATGAACAAAATGCTAAAGCATTTAGAAATCAACAAGCTTCTATTCAAAATTTGGAACAAGAAGTAAGTAACCTAGCAAGGTTAATAGGTGAAAGAAAACCGGGAAGTTTACCTAGTGATACAAATGCAAACTCCCGGAATGAAACAGCTAAAGCCATTACCACAAGAAGTGGTACAACACTTAAACCACCTGAAATACCTGGAAATTCTGATGAAACTATTCCTAATCCACAAGAACCACAACCTGATCAAGATAAGGAAAAAGAACCGGTAGTTGAAAAGGTTAATGAAGATAACACAGTTAAGGCTAAACCTTATGTTAAACCATACCAACCACCACTTCCTTACCCGAGTAAAATGAAAAAAGAGAAACTTGAAGCCGAGCAATCCAAATTCTTGGATATGTTTAAACAGATAAATGTAAATCTTCCTTTCATTGATGTGATTTCAGGAATGCCTAGATATGCTAAATTTCTGAAAGATCTAATCTCAAATAGAAAGAAAATGGAAGAACTCTCGGCTGTTACTATGAATGCTAATTGTTCAGCAGTGCTGTTGAATAAGATACCAGAAAAATTATCTGATCCAGGAAGTTTCACAATTCCATGTTTTCTGGGTAGTCTTAGTTCAATAGAAGCATTGGCAGACTTAGGTGCTAGTATAAATTTAATGTCGTATTCACTATACGCTAAACTAGACCTTGGAGAATTGAAACCAACAAGAATAAGCATACAACTAGCCGATCGATCAATAAAATATCCTAGAGGGATAATGGAGAACATGCTAGTTAAAGTTTGTACTTTAGTATTTCCAGTAGATTTTGTTGTTCTGGACATGGAAGAAGATTCTCAAGTTCCTCTCATATTAGGAAGACCATTCTTAAATACGGCTAAAGCAATGATAGACGTGTTTGGTAAGAAACTGACCCTAAGTATAGAGGACGAGAGTGTTACCTTTTCAGTTGATAAAGCAATGCAACAACCGCAATCTGCAGATGATACATGTTATTATATTCAAACTATAGATTCACATGCAGAATTGTTAGAAGAATTTCCAGAATTACAAGTAACAGGAGAATGTTCTTTAGGAGAAGGAACTGAACCAATTGATGAAACTGAAATGTTAGCTACACTTATGGCTAATGGATATGAACCAACAACAGAAGAAATTCAAATGCTAAAAGAAGAAGACAGATATCGATATAAATCATCGATAGAAGAACCCCCGAAATTAGAGTTAAAGCCATTTTCAAACCATTTGGAATACGCTTATTTACATGGTGAATCTGAATTACCTGTAATAATATCGTCTTCTCTTACTGAAAATGAGAAATCACAACTCATTTCTGTGTTGAAAGCTCATAAACCAGCCATTGCATGGAAAATTCATGATATTAAAGGAATAAGTCCTTCGTATTGCACACATAAAATCCTTATGGAAGAAGGTCATAAAACGTATGTGCAACGCCAACGAAGACTAAATCCTAATATGCAAGATGTTGTTAAAAAAGAAATAATTAAACTGCTAGATGCAGGTTTAATTTATCCAATTTCTGATAGTCCATGGGTAAGCCCAGTTCAATGCGTGCCTAAGAAGGGTGGCATGACTGTCATTACAAATGAGAAAAATGAGCTTATTCCTACTAGGACTGTAACAGGATGGCGTGTATGTATTGATTATAAAAAATTAAATGACGCCACCAGAAAAGATCACTTTCCCTTACCTTTCATTGATCAAATGTTGGAAAGATTAGTCGGAAATAGTTACTATTGTTTTCTTGATGGATTTTACGGATATTTTCAAATTCCAATAGCACCCGAAGACCAAGAAAAAACCACATTCACGTGCCCTTATGGTACTTTTGCTTACAAACGCATGCCATTTGGACTTTGCAACGCCCCTGCAACCTTTCAAAGGTGCATGATGGCGATTTTTCACGACATGATAGAAGAATGCATGGAAGTTTTCATGGATGACTTTTCAGTCTTCGGTGATACATTTGAATCATGTCTAGTTAATCTTGAATGAATGCTTATTAGATGGGAACAATCAAATCTAGTACTTAATTGGGAGAAATGCCATTTCATGGTTAAAGAAGGCATCGTTCTTGGACATAAAATTTTAAAGGAAGGAATTAAAGTGGATAGAGCTAAAGTAGATGTAATTGCTAAACTTCCACATCCCACCAATGTTAGAGGAGTTAGGAGTTTTCTAGGGCATGCCGGTTTTTACCGACGTTTCATAAAAGATTTTTCTAAAATTGCCACTCCTATGAATAAACTCCTAGAAAAAGATGCTCCATTCATCTTTTCAGATGAATGTATCAAATATTTTAATATTCTTAAAGAGAAACTCACTAATGCGCCGATCATGATAACACCAAATTGGAATCTACCGTTTGAACTTATGTGCGATGCAAGTGATTTTGCAATGGGAGCCGTTTTAGGACAAAGGATTGAAAAACGATTTCAACCTATATATTATGCTAGTAAGACGTTACAAGGAGCACAAACGAATTACACAACTACTAAAAAAGAACTCCTTGCTATCGTCTTTGCTTTTGACAAATTTCGTTCATATCTTGTTCTAGCAAAAACGGTGGTCTATACCGACTATTCTGCTCTTAGATACCTATTTTCGAAACAAGATGCTAAACCAAGATTAATCCGTTGGATCTTACTCTTACAAGAGTTCGATATTGAAATCCGAGATAAAAGAGGAGCAGAAAATCTCGCCGCTGATCATCTTTCTCGTCTTGAAAATCCCGAATTAGAAGTTCTAAATGAATCGGCCATACAAGACAACTTTCCTGATGAATATCTATTGAAGATAGATTATAATGAAATACCATGGTTTGCAGACTATGCAAACTACTTAGTATGTGGATTCCTTGAAAAAGGATTATCGTACCAAAAACGAAAGAAATTCTTCAGTGGTATAAAACACTATTTTTGAGAAGATCCACATTTGTTTAAAAGTTGTCCAGATGGAATAATACGCCGATGTGTATTCGGAGATGAAGCTAGTAAAATTTTAAACCATTGTCACACAGGACCAACAGGAGGGCATTATGGGCCTCAAATAACAGCAAGAAAAGTTTATGATGCTGGATTCTATTGGCCTACAATTTACAAAGATGCACACCTTCTTTGCAAATCCTGTGATGCTTGTCAAAGGGCCGAAAAAATAAGTCAACGTGATGAAATGCCACAAAATATCATTCAAGTATGTGAAGTATTTGACATTTGGGGTATTGACTTTATGGGTCCATTTCCAAAATCTCATAATAATCTATACATTCTCGTAGCCATTGATTATGTATCTAAATGGGTGGAAGCACAAGCTCTCCCAACTAACGATGCACGAGTTGTAGTCAACTTTTTAAAACGTCTTTTTGCAAGGTTTGGAACACCGAAAGCTTTAATAAGTGATCGGGGAACTCATTTCTGTAATAATCAACTTGAGAAAGTTCTTAAAAGATATGGAGTAACTCATAAAATCTCCACCGCTTATCATCCACAAACAAGTGGACAAGTTGAAAATACCAACGGAGCTTTAAAACGTATTCTAGAGAAAACTGTAGGATCAAATCCGAAGGAATGGTCCATAAAATTGGAGGATGCACTTTGGGCTTTTAGAACAGCCTACAAAACTCCAATTGGAACCACACCTGTTAGACTCATTTATGGAAAAGCATGTCATCTTCCAGTAGAAATTGAACACAAAGATTTTGGGCTTTGAAGACATGTAATCTTGATTTACATGAAGCTGGACGTCTACGGTTAAGTCAACTAAACGAATTAGAAGAATTAAGATATGAAGCATACGAAAATTCGTTAATCTATAAAGAAAGAACGAAGAAATGGCATGATAAAAGAATCAGAAGTTCAAAAGAATTTAAAGAAGGAGATAGAGTTCTTCTTTTCAATTCACGATTCAAGCTATTCCCTGGAAAATTGAAATCAAGATGGTCTGGACCATTCATAGTTAAAAGAGTTTTCCCATACGGAACAGTAGAATTAATAAATTCAAATGGGATTGAATTTAAAGTTAATGGTCACAGAGTTAAACATTGCATAGATAGTCCAATGGAAGTTGACAACGAAGTTAATCACAATTTTGATACCACAGCTAACTAAGTGTGGGGAGAATCAAGTCTTTAAAGGATAATATGTATTTCTGTTAGAGTTAGATTTTCTGTTTTCGTGTAGTTCTCGAAAATGGAACCCGAATGGTCTTTCCCTAGCAGACCCTAAAGAACTAGTCTTCTTGCCCCATTCTGAATTTTTATTTTTTTTAGGTTTTTACGAAATGAAGACTTCCTGTGAACTAAACCATGGTCTAATGCTACACGCTTTGATCACTAAACGTAATAATGACACACTTTCGAGTGAAATAGTATCATTAATCAGAGGTAAATTGGACGGAGTAAGAAAAGAATCCAGATGCGAAGATAATAAGTTACAATTTGATAAAGGAAAATAAAAATCCGTAGCGAAAAGAAGAGCACGACACCTTGAAAAATGTCACAAATGCGGAAAATGGTCACACGAAGGTAAATGTTCAAATAATCAAACCTATTCAAATACCGAATTTGTTACTTTATGCAGAGACGGCCCGTTCATATGTTTAGAAGAAAAAACACTGAATGCTCGAGGTTACGCCTATGTAGCTATGGAAAACCAATTAACCCGACTATCTTATGAGTGGGATAGATCGTATCACTAACAATACTATCTCACAGGTAAGTCTGTACAGTTTTTATTTTTTTATTTTTATTTTTAACCTTTTGATAATAAACGCTAATTTGTTCGCTATGAAGTATTAAATTGGTATTCGATGAAATTAGATCTTGCGACCGAAATTATTGATATCATACAAAAATTTATTACATCACTGCGAAATTTAACGTTTATTCTTAAGGTATAAATATCTTTAATCAATAAAAATAAAATATTTCAAAAATTCGTCATGAGTTAAATTAGGTCATGGAACCGAAATTACTTTACCGAAAAGAGGGACGTATATTTTTGATAATATTTGATTGATTAAAGTGGGATAAAAGCCAAAAAGATTTTTAATTTTATTTTTACCATATTTTTACAATTAATATATAATTATTAATTTAATATTGTAAACTTATTTAAAATTGTAAATATTTGAAAAATTAATATTTTTAATATAAGTTTGTATGTATAAAAACAAAAATATAATTTAAGTTTGGTGTGAATTTTTTTTTTAATTTTATGCATTTTTAATTTAAGTTTGGTGTGAATTTAAAAATAAAAATTTACTTTATTTCGCTAAGTTAAAAATATGATTTTTAAAATTCGTCGTAAGTTGAAGACTAGGTCTTTGAACCGAAATTGCTTTACCCGAGGAAGGGACGAGAACTTTTATTATCATTATTTTTAATCTTATTGAATTAAAGTATGCCAAAAACATTAAAAAACCCAAAAATCTTTACTTTTAAAACCGCGCTTTGATTTGAAAAATTTTAAAATTTTGTCGAGGGACAGACTAGGACAACGATCCGAAACGCCCTCGCTCCTAAAGGAAAACAAAATTTTTAGAATTTTATTAATTATATGTTTTATAAAGTATAAGGTTTTACATATAAAAAAAAGCTGAAAGTACTGTAGCCGGCACCCCATGCGATCGGATGGGGTTTGCACTTGGAACCCATGCGATCGCATGGGGAGCAAATGCAGGTCAGAATGATAACAGCCAGCGAGCTGCTCTTCTCTTTTCACAAAACACACACATAAACACGAAACTCTCTCAAATCTTCACCAAACTTCATCATTTTTCCACCGTAATTCGTCATTTTTTTGCTCTAATCATGCTTAGATTCTCATTCTTTAGCAAAATGGTAAAAATTACACCTCTAAACTCATAAATTTGCTAGTTTTTGTGATAATTACCAATATTTTACCTAATGCAATTTTGTTAATTTCTAGTATAATTAGTGTTAAATTATTAGTATTTGATGCATGTATAACCTAGATTGATGCTATTTAACATGATTTGAAGCCAAAAACTTCAAAATTTTTAGAAATCTAGGGTTTGTGTTCTTGAGCAATTTGGGGCTTTTTGATATAGACAGGTTATGGCCAATTTTTGTCGTGAATTATTGCTAAATTGAGTAGTGTAACATGTTTAGGTAGTTAAATGATCCAAACATTGATCCTAAACATGATTTTTGGAGATTAAAGTGGACTTTTTAAGTCCAAAATTCATGAACTTGATTAATTTGATGTAATTGCCATTTGAGACTTGTTTAATTATTAGTAATGACTATTTTGACATGTTATTTGAGTTAAATGCTTATTAACTTTGTATACATTTTCATATGTGCTTATTTGAAAAGTGTAGAATTGTGAAAAATTGTGAAAATGTGTATAAGTTTAATTTTGAGTTAACATGTTATAGTGATTGTTTTAAGTTGTTATTTTGCTAACACTAATGCATATTTGGATGCACAAATTTTGTGTTTAATGTGTTTTGCAGAAAGCCGATACGGGAGGTTCAGGAGCATCATCATCTAGACGACCAGCACCAGCACCAGAACCAGAAATGCAACACGAACAAGAACCACAACAACAGCCTGATCAGCACATACCTTATTATGATCCGGTACAGTTTGTTGATGAATTCATAGTATTCCCAATGAGGCCGCCAGTAGAATTCCCAACGATTCCTGAGCACACTCTTCATCCTAATCTGAGATTTGATAGGAGATGGAGAGATTACGCGACATATCAAAGGAACAAATTCAAATTGGTAACAAAAAATGTAGAGGTGCCAAGGGTAATCGATTGGGTTCCTTTAGAAACGGTCCATCTAGCTGACCGTGTTAGACAGCTTTTAGTTCAAAGGTATGGCAGTTCTTCTTTTACAGATTGGGAACATCTTTTCACCATTCGTAGACCTGTATATAAGGAATGGTGTGTTGAGTTGATGAGTACTGTATCACTTGATACAAATATAGTTAGAATAGATGATAGAAGATTTCTTAGGTTTATCCTTGGCGGTAGGATGTACAGAATGTCCATGCTGGACATGGCCAGGGCTTTACAGATATATACTCCTGGTGAGTTGCTACTACCCGATTGTACAAACTTGATTCATTATGGTGAAAGGGTAGATAGCAACTTTGACGCTGACGCCATTTGGAGGAGTATGTCGCATTTTGATGTTTTTATATGAGCAGGAGGACACTCCTATACACATATTGACAGAGCCGAGCTTCGTATTATTCATAGATTTTTAGTTAACTCGATTACACAGAGAGGTCACAATAAAGAAAAAATTACCTTACATGATTTATTCTACCTAAAGTGTATTCGGGATCCTAGAAGCTTTGTCAATATCCCTTACTGTGTTGCTTTTTATTTATCTAAAATGGTAGAGGGAATGCAGGACGGGAGTATAATAGGAGGAGGTATTTTTGTTACTCTCATTGGAGAGTATTTAGGTGTTGATAGGAACCAAGGGGGTCCATTACAGCTTTGTAGAGAACAGGTTGAGCCCTTAGGATTGAAAGTTTATGTGGGTGCTAAGGTATTGAAAAGTAGACGTAACCAGGCAGTACCCTATGAGGGACCTCATCCACAGGTAGAAAGGGGCTCAGACGAGGAAATGGAGGAAGCGAAAGACATTAGGGATGTCTTTCGAGATGCTATTCTTGACGTCCACGTTCGCATAGATGAGGAATCAATGACGAACACTGCCAGACATAGTATGTATGAGCAGTGGAACTCCGAGCGAGTATACGAGGATTATAGGCGATGCCAACACGATAGCTGGTTAGTTCATCAGCACCAAATCATGAGCCAGCTATCATATCAGGTACCAAATAACTATGTACCTACTCGACCTGCTTATTTTCCGCCACACAGCCCCGAGATCCGACCACCCTTTAACCGGTATGACTATAACCAAGCCTATCAGAACACCTATAACCAACAATGGAACCCACCTGACGAGATGAACTGGAACCCATATCCAGACTGATTTAGTTCCATTTGGTTATTTTTATGATTTTTATGTTTTTATCTTTTTAATTATTCATGTTTAAACTTATGTTATTAGATATATTTGTGTAATTTTTATCATTTTTATTATTATTGTGTACTAATATTTTACATTTAGGATTTGAAAGTTGGATATTAAGTCCCATTTCAAATTGCCATGCATGTTTATATTTGTATGTATGTATATTGTCGATTGTACAAAACAGGGTAAAACAGCGCATTTTCAAAGACTGGCATTAAGTTCAGCAAAAGCTAGTTTTGACGACAAAACGAAAAACAAATGTGATGTAACAACAAGAAGGAATGAACAAATGATGTGCACCATTTATCATTCAGCAAACAAACGCCAATATGTTTGGAAACTTTGGTAAAATTTAATCATTTTTCTAAGCTAATCACCCTCAATAATTTAAATTGTTACTGATTTCTTGCAAATGAGGGGTTAAATTCTTTCGAATTTTTAAATTTTTTTTACTTTAAACACTTGGTTACCATTAAAAATACTAGTAACGTAGTAGTTGTATTAGAATCTAGTGCTCTCTGATAATAAAGAACATCCCTAGTCTTATATACCGACTACCCAATTCTAGTAAAATTTTTCAAAATTTTTAATTAAATGAACTCAAAATCATGTTTATACATATTTATGAACGATAAAACTAGGTGTTAACACCGAAATTATTGTTACCTCGGAAAGGACATAAATTGAGAAACAAACCAAAATGTTAAAATTCATTTAAAATGGAATAGAGGACAATAAAAAGGAAAATAAAAGCCAAGTGTGGGAAAAATTACCAAGTTATCTTAAACATATGTCACATATTTCTGTAACAAATAATTGAAGATACTTTTGCTTTGGACTAAACTAAACAGTTTTACCCGATTTACTGTAATATATTTGAAAGAAAGATGGATCTACACGATGAATCAATTCCATCGTTAAAAGGAAGTAAAGTCTTCCGTAAAAGAAACGCGCTTCTTGATTTAGGTCATGAAGTTGTCGTCCAAACCAGCTGTAGGTTGACGAAAAATCTAGAAAAGTCATCTCTACAATCAGCAGGAAATCCACGGACCTCAGCATCAAACAGGGTCGCCATGTGGTCTGACTTATCCTAACCATGAGAGGATCTGTCTCGTAAAATGGGGTGGGTGCCGTGCAAATTAGCTTGATAAGACTAATGAATCAGACCCCCAGAAAGGATAATCTCCTTGAAGATTAAAAATCAGCTTTTAAGCCTGATATTACTCAATCCTTGAGATTGACTTTAAAGATTGAGAATTACAAACTCATGGAATTCGATGATATCTAAACTCGAGCTTGAACGAGAAAATATTTTGATCAAAATTAAAACCGATTTGTTTTCTGAAAACCCATTATTCAATGCGTTCATTACCATTGAACGTAAAATCCTAGGAATTCACCTGGAATTCATTAGGTCACCTGAACCAAATCGGGTGTCAACCGTAAGAACGGTGGTTGCATAGCATGGTCAAAGACAGGACCTTGTGCCAGACCGAAAAATTATAAGGGTGAGCTTTACTATTGCTCCTACCAAGGGTAGTAATTGCGTTCGACACGTTATAGACCATAATTAAAAGCATGTCAGGGGACATTGCCTTAACAGTTGCTTGTTCAACGCTTTCCTTTACAACCGGACGGTAGTTTACCGAAAGGTAATATTCGGAGCAAGTATACTGGACGTGTTGCTTTCCCAATACAAGGATAGCAAGTGGGTGACACAAAACCGTAAGTTTTGAGCTAAAATTTTCAAATATGAAACCCACCAAACCCACAAAAAGAATTTGCAAACACCGGTGAAGGGTTATTTCGGAAAACTTATCTAGGGTAAAAGCTAGATTGAATTTTTAAAAAGATCAAATGTTTTCATAAAGATCCAATTTCTTAAAGGATCTAAATTTTTATAGTCATATGGGACTGTAAACCACATCGTTACTGCCATTGTTTATACCTCCGTAAAGAAATCACTGATGTACAAAGTGTGAAGAATAAAGAAGTGATTCTAGTATTTCAAGACGATATTGCTTGAGGACAAGCAACGCTCAAGTGTGAGAATATTTGATAATGCTAAAAACGAACATATATTTCATAGCATTATCCCTCAAGAAAGACAAGCTTTTAGTTGCAACTGTTCTATTTACAAGTGATATTCGTTTAAATAATAAAAGGTGAAGACAAAAGACAGATTCGACAAATTGAAGACGCAAACGACCAAAAAGCTCAAAAGTACAAAATACAATCAAAGAGGTTCCAATTATTGATAAGAAACGTCTCGAAATTACAAGAGTACAAGATTCAAAACGCAAAGTACAAGATATTAAATTGTACGCAAGGACGTTCGAAAATCCAGAACCGGGACCAGAGTCAACTCTCAACGCTCGACGCAACGGACTAAAAATTACAAGTCAACTATGCACATAAATATAATATAATATTTAAATAATTCTTATAATTATTTATATATTATATTTATTTAATTAAAACGTCGACAAACAAGAAAACAAGAATTTTGAGCTGTCACCTACCACCATGCGATCGCATGGCCTGGAGGCACAAAAGCCATGCGATCTTTTTCAGTTCACAAGCCTATAAATTTCGAGCTTTGGTGCACCATATATCCATATCTTTCTCTCTATCTCGTAAACATATATATATATATATATATATATATATATATATATATATATATATATATATATATATATATATATATATATATATATATATATATATATATATATATATATATTATAATTTTAATTTTAATTTTAATTTTAAATCTAATAATAAGGGTATGTTAGCGAATGTTGTAAGGGTGTAAATCGAAATTCTGTCCGTGTAACGCTACGCTATTTTTAATCATTGTAAGTTATGTTCAACCTTTTTAATTTAATGTCTCGTAGCTAAGTTATTATTATGCTTATTTAATCCGAAGTAATCATGATGTTGGGCTAAAAATATTAAAATTAGGTAATTGGGCTTTGTACCATAATTGGGGTTTGGACAAAAGAACGACACTTGTGGAAATTAGACTATGGGCTATTAATGGGATTTATATTTGTTTAACTAAATGATAATTTGTTAATTTTAATATAAAGATTTAAAATTGGACGTCCCTATAAATAACCATATACACTCGATCGGACACGATGGACGGGGTATTTATATGTACGAATAATTGTTCATTTAACCGGATACGGGAATGGATTAATAGTCACTAGAATTATTAAAACAGGGGTGAAATTATGTACAAGGACACTTGGCATAATTGATAACAAAGTATTAAAACCTTGGGTTACACGCAGTCGATAACCTGGTGTAATTATAAAACAAAGTATTAGAAACTTGCTACAGTTTAAGTCCCCAATTAGTTGGAATATTTAACTTCGGGTATAAGGATAATTTGACGAGGATACTCGCACTTTATATTTATGACTGATGGACTGTTAAGTCTGTTATGGACAAAAACCAGACAAACATATTAAATAATCCAGGACAAAGGACAATTAACCCATGGGCATAAAACTAAAATCAACACGTCAAACATCATGATTACGGAAGTTTAAATAAGCATAATTCTTTTATTTCATATTTAATTTCCTTTATTTTATATTTAATTGCACTTCTAATTATCGCACTTTTATTTATTGTTATTGTATTTAATTGCACTTTTAATTATCGTACTTTTTAATTATCGCAAGTTTATTTTATCGCACTTTTATTTATCGCAATTTCATTATCGTTATTTACTTTACGCTTTAAATTAAGTCTTGTATTTATTTTTAATATTTTACATTTGGTTTTAACTGCGACTTAAGTTTTCAAAATCGACAAACCGGTCATTAAACGGTAAAAAACCCCCCTTTATAATAATAATATTACTTATATATATATTTATATTTTTATAAAATAAAACTAATATAGCGTTAAGCTTTGTTTAAAGATTTTTTCCCTGTGGAACGAACCGGACTTACTAAAAACTACACTACTGTACGATTAGGTACACTGTCTATAAGTGTTGTAGCAAGGTTTGAGTATATCCATTCTCTAAATAAATAAATATCTTGTGTAAAATTGTATCGTATTTAATAGTATTTCCTTGTAAAATGTAATAGTATTTTATACCCCTTAGCTTTAACATCAGATATATTTGTGTAATTTTTATCATTTTTATTATTATTGTGTACTAATATTTCACATTTAGGATTTGAAAGTGGGATATTAAGTCCCATTTCAAATTTCCATGCATGTTTATATTTGTATGTATGTATATTGTTGATTGTACAAAACAGGGTAAAACAGCGCATTTTCAAAGACTGGCATTAAGTTCAGCAAAAGCAACTAATTTTGACGACAAGATGAAAAATAAATGTGATGTAACAACAAGACGGAATGAACAAATGATATGCACCATTTATCATTCAGCAAACAAACGCCAATATGTTTGGAAACTTTGATAAAATTTAATCATTTTTCTGCGCTAATCACCCTCAATAATTTAAATTGTTACTGATTTCTTGCAAATGAGGGCATTGCAAGATCTTAAGTGTGGGAAGGGGTTAAATTCTTTCGGAATTTTAAAATTTTTACTTTATACACTTGGTTACCATTAAAAACACTAGTAACGCAGTAGTTGTATTAGAATCTGGTGCTCTATGATAATAAAGAACAGCCCTAGTCTTATATACTGACTACCCAATTCTAGTAAAAATTTTCAAAATTTTCAATTAAATGAACTCAAAATCATGTTTATACATATTTATGAACGATAAAACTAGGTGTTAACACCGAAATTATTGTTACCTCGGAAAGGACATAAATTGAGAAACAAACCAAAATGTTAGAATTCATTTAAAATGGAATAGAGGACAATAAAAAGGAAAATAAAAGCCAAGTGTGGGAAAATTACCAAGTTATTTTAAACATATGTCACATATTTCTGTAACAAATAATTAAAGATACTTTTGCTTTGGACTAAACTAAACAGTTTTACCCGATTTACTGTAAGAAAGATGGATCTACACAATGAATCAATTCCATCATTAAAAGGAAGTAAAGTCTTTCGAAAAAGAAACGCGCTTCTTGATTTAGGTCATGAAGTTGTCGTTCAGACCAGCTGTAGGTTGACGAAAAATCTAGAAAAGTCATCACTAAAATCAGCAGGAAATCCACGGACCTCGGCATCAAACAGGGACGCCAAGTGGTCAGACTTATCCTAACCATGAGAGGATCTGTCTTGTAAAATGGGGAGGACGCCGTGCAAATTAGCTTGATAAGACTAATGAATCAGATCTCTCAGAAAGGATAATCTCCTTAAAGATCAAAAATCAGCTTTTAAGACTGATATTACTCAATCCTAGAGATTGACCTTAAAGATTGAGAATTACAAACTCATGGAATTCAATGATATCTAAACTCGAGCTTGAACGAGAAAATATTTTGATCAAAATTACAAACCGATTTGTTTTCTAAAAACCCATTTTCAATGCATTCATTACCATTGAACGTAAAATCCTAGGAATTCACCTGAAATTCATTAGGTCACCTGAACCAAATCGGGTGTCAACCGTAAGAACGGTGGTTGCATAGCATGGTCAAATACAGGACCTTGTGCCAGACCGAAAAATTATAAGGGTGATCTTTACTATTGCTCCTACCAAGGATAGTAATTGCGTCCGACACGTTATAAGACTATAATTAAAAGCATGTCAGGGGACATTGCCTTAACAGTTGCTTGTTCAACGATTTCCTTTACAACCAAATGGTAGTTTACCGAAAGGTAATATTCGGAACAAGTAAACTGGACGTGTTGTTTTCCCAATACAAGGTTAGCAAGTGGGTGACACAAAACCACAAGTTTTGAGCTAAAGTTTTCAAATCTGAAACCCACCAAACCCACAAAATGAATTTGCAAACACCGGTGAAGGGTTATTCCGGAAAACTTATCTAGGGTAAAAGCTAGAATGAAATTTTCAAAAGATCAAATGTTTTCATAAAGATCCTATTTCTTTTAGGATCTAAATTTTTATAAATCATGTGGGACTGTAAACCACATCGTTACTACCATTGTTTATACCGCCGTAAAGAAATCACTGATGTACAAAGTATGAAGAATAAAGAAGTGATTCTAGTATTTCAAGACTATATTGCTTGAGGACAAGCAACGCTCAAGTGTGGGAATATTTGATAATGCTAAAAACGAACATATATTTCATAGCATTATTCCTCAAGAAAGACAAGCTTTTAGTTGCAATTGTTCTATTTACAAGTGATATTCGTTTAAATAATAAAAGGTAAATACAAAAGACAGATTCGACGAATTGAAGACGCAAACGACCAAAAAGCTCAAAAATACAAAATACAATCAAAGAGGTTCCAATTATTGATAAGAAACATCTCGAAATTACAAGAGTACAAGATTCAAAATGCAAAGTACAAGATATTAAATTATACGCAAGGACGTTCAAAAATCCGGAACCGGGACCAGAGTCAACTCTCAATGCTCGACGCAACGGACTAAAAATTACAAGTCAACTGAGTACAAGAATATAATATAATATATATATAATTAAATTTAATTATATATTATATTATATAATAAATAAATAAGCAGCCCACGTTTTTGTAGACTTTTGAGCCTCCCCAGCTGGCCATGCGATCGCATGAACCTGAAGGGTAAAGCTCATGCGATCGCATGAGCACCTTTTCCAGCCCACATGCCCTATAAAAATTAGTGTTTGGTTCATCAAAATCCATCAATCTCTTTATCTATATGTAAACGTATATATATATTTATATTTTAATATTAATTTTAATTCTAAATCCTAATAATAAGGGTATGTTAGCG
Source organism: Rutidosis leptorrhynchoides (assembly GCF_046630445.1). NCBI lineage: Eukaryota > Viridiplantae > Streptophyta > Magnoliopsida > Asterales > Asteraceae > Rutidosis > Rutidosis leptorrhynchoides. Next base: position 105,531,366 of record NC_092333.1, on the reverse strand, counting down.
AATGTTGTAAGGGTGTAAGTCGAAATTTTGTCCGTGTAACGCTACGCTATTTTTAATCATTGTAAGTTATGTTCAACCTTTTTACATTAATGTCTCATAGCTAAGTTATTATTATGCTTATTTAAAACGAAGTAATCATGATGTTGGGCTAATTACTAAAATTGGGTAATTGGGCTTTGTACCATAATTGGGGTTTGGACAAAAGAACAACACTTGTGGAAATTAGACTATGGGCTATTAATGGGCTTTATATTTGTTTAACTAAATGATAGTTTGTTAATTTTAATATAAAGATTTACAATTGGACGTCCCTATAAATAACCATATACACTCGATCGGACACGATGGGCGGGATATTTATATGTACGAATAATCGTTCATTTAACCGGACACGGGAATGAATTAATAGTCTATGAAATTATTAAAACAGGGGTGAAATTATGTACAAGGACACTTGGCATAATTGATAACAAAGTATTAAAACCTTGGGTTACACACAGTCGATATCCTGGTGTAATTATTAAACAAAGTATTAAAACCTTGTTACAGTTTAAGTCCCCAATTAGTTGGAATATTTAACTTCGGGTATAAGGATAATTTGACGAGGACACTCGCACTTTATATTTATGACTGATGGGCTGTTATGGACAAAAACCAGACGGACATATTGAATAATCCAGGACAAAGGACAATTAACCCATGGGCATAAAACTAAAATCAACACGTCAAACATCATGATTACGGAAGTTTAAATAAGCATAACTCTTTTATTTCATATTTAATTTCCTTTATTTTATATTTAATTGCACTTCTAATTATCACACTTTTATTTATTGTTATTGTATTTAATTGCACTTTTAATTATCGTACTTTTTAATTATCGCAATTTTATTTTATCACACTTTTATTTATCGCAATTTCATTATCGTTATTTACTTTACGCTTTAAATTAAGTTATATTTATTTTTATTATTTTACATTAGGTTTTAACTGCGACTAAAGTTTTTTAAAATCGACAAACCGGTCATTAAACGGTAAAAACCCCCTTTATAATAATAATATTACTTATATATATATTTGTATTTTTATAAATTAAAACTAACATAGCGTTAAGATTTGTTTAAAGGATTCCCTGTGGAACGAACCGGACTTACTAAAAACTACACTACTGTACGATTAGGTACACTGCCTATAAGTGTTGTAGCAAGGTTTAAGTATATCCATTCTTTAAATAAATAAATATCTTGTGTAAAATTGTATCGTATTTAATAGTATTTTCTTATAAAATATACACTATTTCATATACGCCTCGCATAACATCAATATCCATTAGCCATAAGTGTAGCTATCATTTCAGTTTCATCAATTGGTCCAGTTCCTTCTCCTAAAGAACATTCTCCTGTTCCTTGTAATTCTTGAAATTCTTCTAACAATTCTGCATGTGATTCTATAGTTTGAATATTATAACATGTATCATCTGCAGATTGCGGTTGTTGCATTGCTCTATCAACAGAAAAGGTAACACTCTCGTTCTCTATACTTAGGGTCAGTTTCTTACCAAACACGTCTATCATTGCTTTAGCCGTGTTTAAGAATGGTCTTCCTAATATGAGAGGAACTTGAGAATCTTCTTCCATATCCAAAATAACAAAATCTACTGGAAATACTAAAGTACCAACTTTAACTAGCATATTCTCCATTATCCCTCTAGGATATTTTACAGATCGATCGGCTAGTTGTATACTTATTCTTGTTGGTTTCAATTCTCCAAGGTCTAGTTTAGTGTATAATGAATACGGCATTAAATTTATACTAGCACCTAATTCTGCCAATGCTTCTATTGAACTAAGACTACCCAGAAAACATGGAATCGTGAAACTTCCTGGATCTGATAATTTTTCTGGTATCGTATTCAACAGCACTGCAGAACAATTAGCATTCATTGTAACAGCCGAGAGTTCTTCCATTTTCTTTCTATTTGTGATTAGATCTTTCAAAAATTTAGCATATCTAGGCATTCCTGAAATCACATCAATGAAAGGAAGATTTACATTTATCTGTTTAAACATATCCAAGAATTTGGATTGCTCGGCTTTAAGTATCTCTTTTCTCATTTTACTCGGGTAAGGAAGTGGTGGTTGGTATGGTTTAACATAAGGTTTAGCCTTAACTGTGTTATCTTCATTAACCTTTTCAACTACCGGTTCTTTTTCCTTATCTTGATCAGATTGTGGTTCTTGTGGAGTAGGAATAGCTTCATCAGAAATTATAGGTATTTCAGGTGGTTTAAGTGTAATACCACTTCTTGTGGTAATGGCTTTAGCTGTTTCATTCCGGGGGTTAGCATTAGTATCACTAGGTAGACTTCCCAGTTTTCTTTCACCTATCAATCTTGCTAGGTTGCTTACTTCTTGTTCCAAATTTTGAATAGAAGCTTGTTGATTTCTAAATGCTTGAGCATTTTGTTCATTAGTTTGTTTCTGAGATGTGAAAAACTGTGTTTGAGATTCAACTAGCTTTGACATCATATCTTCTAAGTTTGGCCTTTTATCATCAGTTTGTGGTGGTTTGTTTTGAAAAATAGGTCTTTGCTGATTGTAAGTATTATTGGATACTTGTTGATTACTAGGACCTTGTTGGTTGTTGTATGGAACATTTTGGTTATAATTCTGGTTTTGATTGTAGATCGGTCTTGGCGGTTGATAATTATTCTGATAATTATTTCCAGGCCTTTGGTTTATGTATGAAACATTCTCTCTTTGTTCTATTGTTAGTTCAATACTGAGACAATCTTTTGTCAAATGTGGTCCTCCACACTGCTCACAACTAATTCGTATTGAGTGTATATCCTTAGTCATCTTTTCCATTCGTCTCTCGACATCATCTATCTTTGCAGAAATGGAATCTAAGTCATGGCTAGAATCGGCTCTAGCTGCTTTAGATGATCTAACGATATCTTTTTCTTGGTGTCACTCATGTGAGTGGGAAGCAGTGTTATCAATAATTTTGTAAGCATCAGTTGCGGTTTTCTTCATAATGGAGCCACCAGCTGCTATATCGATGTCTTTTCTTGTAGTGATGTCGCATCCTTGGTAGAATATTTGTACTATTTGACAGGTGTCTAAACCATGTTGCGGACATCCTCTTAATAACTTTCCAAATCTTGTCCACGCCTCATATAAAGTTTCATTTGGCTTTTGCGTGAACGTAACAATTTCTCCTTGAAGTCTTACGGCTTTAGATGTCGGAAAGAATTGTTTAAGAAATTTTTCAACTAAAACGTCCCATGTATCAATCGCCCCTTCAGGTAACGATTCTAACCAATCTTTGGCTTCTCCCTTCAAAGTCCAGGGAAATAACATGAGATATATCTGTTCATCCTCCACTTCTCTTATTTTAAATAGAGTACAGATCCTATTAAAGGTACGAAGATGTTCATTTAGATCTTCCTTCGGCGCACCACTAAATTGGCATTGATTAGTTACCATGTGTAGGATTTGTCCTTTGATTTCATAATCTGGCACATTAATGTCTGGTTGAGTAATTGCGTGACCTTGGCCAGTGCGTTTAGCTCTCATTCGGTCTTCCATACTTAGAGGTTCCAGATTTTCCATGATTGGAATGGTTGATTCTGAATCACTAGAGGATTCTGATTTAATGGTTGGTTCCTCGACAATCTCTGTTTGAATGATTGGTAGTTCAGGAGGAAAGATTAATGGTTCAGGATCTCTGAATTATCCCTGAATATTCTCCGGATTCTCAATTGTGAGGTCGGGTTCAAAAAATGGATTATCAGAAATTTGAATTGGAGTACTTGGCCAACTAGATGACGATTCTAAAGAAAAATCAACGGCGACAATATTTGCGAGATGTCTTGATCGAGTTACAGGTGGTGATCGTACAAAAGGTGGTGAACGTTTTGCTCAGTGCATTCACTGAATATCCTATTAGTTATAAAAGATAAAAGTTATTTAAGTTATCAAATTAATAGACTTTTCTGCTTTTGCCCACGTTTCGAATAGCCAATAGATGCAGCAGGGAGCCAGAACCCTTTAAATCGGAAGCTCACAACTCAGCCACTAACAAATCCAACTATTACTACGAAGCAGAAAATTTGGATGTCTATCAATTTAACCACTTAAAATAATTTTTCGTTGAAATTTTAAAGAAATTTAGAGAAGAAATAGAAAATTCTATGTCCTAAAAACTAGAATGTCGAGAAATAAGAAAGAAAAAGAGCGCGTCGGAAAACGTTGAAAAATTAAAAAGGTACTAAAACTTAAAAAGGCGTCACAAAATTCTAAAGCACCTAAATCTTAGTCTAAAGAAAAAGCACTTAAGGGATTTTACGGCAAAGCCTAAAAATCTAGAAATAAAAATAACTATGGCAAAAACTATATCTTAGAACTAAATACGAGCGAAAAATACAAAAATTACGCTAAAACGAATAAAAAGATACAAAATATAAAAATAAACTTAAAGTTGTAAAAAGTACAATTTTTATAAAAATATTATTTTTATATTATTTATTTTATAAAACTATTAATTTTATAATTTATTAAAACTAATTAAACTAAATATACAAAATAAATAATAAAACTAAACTAATTAATTAAATAAACAACCCTAATTAGGGTTTTAATAAATAATAATAATAATAATAATAATTACGTAATGATTGCTGAATTAGGGTAAAACTGTGGCGTGTCAGACAGGGCCATGCGATCGCATGGTCCTCACGTTAAAAATCCATGCGATCGCATGGATAAAGATTTCGGGCCAGGCTTTGGGCTGCTACAGTACGGGGCCTCGTGATTTTTATATTTTTTAAATTTTCTGATTTAGATATTTATATAATATATTTATATAAATTAAATAAAACTTATATTTTTACAAAATAAAGATAAAGAAACTTTATAGAACTTATATATTTAACAAACTCTTAAAAATACTTAAATTTTGTTTTTTTTATATTTTTGTATTTTTAAAATTAAAAAAACATATTTTTACAACAAAATAACTAAAACTTACTAAAAATCTTTTTTTTATAGCGTTGCGCTTCCGGCGTTTATGTGTTCTCCGGTAGCGGCGCCAAAAATACTTGATGTGCACGAGGTGTACTAGGAAATAGTATTAATTTTTATAACGAAATACTATTAAATATGATACAATTTTACACAAGATATTTATTTATTTATTTATAGAATGGATATACCTAAACCTTGCTACAACACTTATAGGCAGTGTACCTAATCGTACAGTAGTGTAGTTTTTAGTAAGTCCGGTTCGTTCCACAGGGAAAATTAAACAAGCTTAACGCTATATTTTTAACTTATAATTGTAAAAATACAAAAATATATATAAGTAGTATTATTATTATAAAAGGGGGTTTTTACCGTTTAATGACCGGTTTGTCGATTTTAAAACTTTAGTTGCAATTAAAACCTAATATAAAATACTAAAAATAAATACAACTTAATTTAAAGCGTAAAGTAAATAACGATAATGAAATTGCGATAAATAAAAATGCGATAAATAAAAAGTATGACAATTAAAGAGTACGATAATTAAAAGTGCAATTAAATACAATGACAATAAATAAAAGTACGATAATTAAAAGTGCAATTAAATATAAAATAAAGGAAATATAATATGAAATAAAGGAATTATGCTTATTTAAACTTCCGTAATCAGGATGTTTGACGTGTTGTTTTTAGTTTATTCCCATGGGTTAATTGTCCTTTGTCCTGGATTATTTGATATGTCCATACGGATTTTTCTATAATAGTCCATCAGTCATAATCATAAAGTGCGGAAGTCTTCGTCAAATTATTCTTATTCCCGAAGTCAAATATTCCAACCAATTGGGGATTCGAATTGTAACAAGGTTTTAATACTTTGTTTAATGAATATACCAGGTTATCGACTGCGTGTAAACCAAGGTTTTACTACTTTGTTAACAATTACACCAATTACCCTTGAATGTAATCCACCCCTGTTTCAACAAGTCTATTAACTATTAATCCAGTTCCGTGTCCGGTAAAATGAACAATTATTGGTATTTATAGATATCCCGCCCACCGTGCCCAGTCAAGCGTATGTGGTTATATATAAATACGTCAAATTATAAGTCTATATATTAATTTAACGAGGTATCATTTAGTTAATATAAATCCCATTAATAGCCCATAGTCTAATTTTCACAAGTGTCGTTCTTTTATTCAAACCCCAATTATGGTACAAAGCCCAATTACTCAATTTTAATATTCAGCCCAACATCATGATTACTTCAGCATTAAATAAGCATAATAATAACTTACCTACGAGACATTAATTTAAAAATAACATTAACCATAACTTACAGTGATTAAAAATAGCGTAGCGTTACACAGACAGAATTTCGACTTACACCCTTACAACGTTCGCTAACATACCCTTATTATTAGAAATTAAAATTAAAATTAAAATTATAATATAAATATAAATATATATACGTTGATGAATGAGAAGAGAAAAAGATGTGTTTTATTTGCTCAAAAACTGTGAAATTTATAGATGTGGCCTCACACCTACTGCCATGCGATCGCATGGCTTTTTGCCTTCCAGGCCATGCGATCGCATGGCCACTTTTTCCAGCTCACAAGACTTTGTTTCTTTGCTTGCCGACGGTTTATAATAATATATATAATATATAAATAATTTTAAGAATTATTTAAATATTATATTATATTCGTGTGCATAGTTGACTTGTAATTTTTAGTCCGTTGCGTCGAGCGTTGAGAGTTGACTTTGGTCCCGGTTCCGGATTTTCTAACGTCCTTGCGTACAATTTAATATCTTGTATTTTGCGTTTCTCGTCTTGTACTCTTTTAATTTTGAGACATTTCTTATCAATAATTGGAACCACTTGGATTGTATTTTGTACTTTTGAGCTTTTTAGTCATTTGCGTCTTCAATTCGTCGGATCTGTCTTTTGTCTTCACCTTTTATTATTTAAACGAATATCACTTGTAAATAGAACAATTGCAACTAAAAGCTTGTCTTCCTTGAGGGATAATGCTATGAAATATATGTTCGTTTTTAGCATTATCAATCAACGTGATTATATTACAGTAAGTCATGCTGAGTTTCTAAATGGAACGTGATGATTCACAGATCATAACGTCATCATGTGCCATGTTACACGACTCTTGTATTCTACTTAACCTCTAAACATATCAAGAAAATATTTTTCTTAATGATTCGGTCTTCTCAGAGGAATTCTGGTAATTTGACAAATCAAGATCATGCCATTACGATTTCCTTCTTAAAACATTAACCATGTTCATTCGAAACTCCATACCCACGAATTCTGGACCGTTACTTGAGGTACTAAATGGATAGAAGAGAAAACAGAGCATAAAGCTTCGAAGTATAAATGGGGGTATAAATCACAGCAAATAAGAGAAAGCATTAACTGTGGATGACAATGATTATAGGAGACAGAAGCAGGGGCTTCGAAATATAAGGGAAGACATAAAACCCAATAACAACACAGAAATTACAAACCGTGTATATTAATACGAATAACAATATAAAGACACGGTATAATTAAGAATAGTATCATTCCAAGGGCGAAGTAGAAGAAAACAGATTCCTCCGGTGGAAGTAGGAAAAGGAGAATGATTGTTATGATAGTAAGGATAAGGACAAGGATCAGAACTGGATTAAGCATTTTCACAATCTTTTGGATGTATGAACTAAGAAGGAAAGTATAGGAATGATGAGAATAATGGAAAGGAAGAGTTTAATTTATAAAGGAAAAATCAGACGTAACAATAGAGACAGATGACCACATTTAATTAAAGAGATTCTAATTCCCTTAAATCCTAAAGAATCAAATCTTTTAGATTTCGAAGACTTTCTTTGAATCCCTTGAAATCTGGAAATCAATTGTGACTACGTCACCGGTTTAGACAAACCTGCATTTACTCATTTCACTCTTTTGTGATAGCTTCACTCGTACTCTTCACATATATATAATTTGATATATTATTATTATCAATGTTATTATTATTATTATTAATAATATTAGTATAATTAGTATTATTGTTATTAACTATATTATACATCTATGGTAATTGTTATTATTATCATTAGTAACATTATTATTACTATCATATTATTATAAATTTGTATTGTTATTATGTATAATATTAAGAGCATTATTATTATTGTTATATTTATTAATAATATTAATTATAATCTATAAAATTAAATATATAAATATAAGAGTAATACATATAAAGAAATATATAAATGCAAATAGATGTATATATATATATATATATATATATATATATACACACACAAATATATACTAGGAAATCTGTATTATTATTCAATATTATTATTATTATTATATTTAAATCAATAAACCGTACGAGTTTGTTACCCATTTCCATCGAAACTGTATCTGATTTTTGTTTATGTCGGATGATGTTACACATCCATTGCAATCACGAATTAGGAACATAAACTCTCCATTATTTATAACATCTTCTGCAAATTGGATTTAAATAAAAACTGAAAATATAAGCTTGACACCCTCTGTTCTTAGTTTTTTTGGCCAAAACTCAAATTCAAACACAACTTGAAAATCTGGATATGCTGTTATGTTAGGAATGATCAAACTTAACTAACTGTAAGTTTTCATTACCCAATTCTTTCTATTAGTTACAAATTTCGAAGTCAAAGCTTAAAGTTAAAAAGTCAAAGAATTTTGTTCATCGTAAAATTTGTGTTTGTTTTGTAGTTTCTGGATTAATTGTTGATTCATAAAGTCTTTATGAATGATTTAAAACATAATTCATGTTATAATTACAAGCTATAACTAACTAAAATTTAAGATTTGATTTATAGCTTAAAGTGTTCTTGACCGTAATATGCAACAACTCAAATTCGAATAAATTTTTAAAATGTAAAAATACAGATGTATTTGGAATCCCCTACTAAAACTATCTGTAAACTTTCAAGTCCCAAATCAACGAATTGAATTCTAATTTTTGAGTCAAAGATTAAAAATGGAAAAGTCAACTATTCTGTTCTTCGTCAAATTCGTTTTAGTATTGAAGTTTCTGATAAATTGATGGTTTGTAAAGTTACTAGGTGTGTTTTGAAACATAAGTCATGTTATAAGTATTGTCCAAAACATCCTCCAAATCGAATCCTAGTTTTATTTTTCTGTTTTTGTTCGTGAACTGCAGTAGCAGTTAAATTAATATTATTTTTTATTTATACTAGCACTAAATCTGGAATATTTAAGATTATATTGAGGAGTTAAATGAGTTAAACAACTGATTGTATTTAGAATCAATCCCTGGTCGAACCAAATTAGTGAGAAGCAGAAGAAGAAAAGGAAACAGAATCTTAAATTGGTTAAATAAATTTGTTTGGGTTATAAATCTGATAAACATAAATGGTCGAGTGGTTAAGAGTGTTTCGGTTAAGCTGGAGGTAGCGGGTTCGAGCCTGGTTCAGGGCATTATTTTTAGAGAAAGCTTCTAAGGTAGTTTTCATGTTATTATTATTATTTTGATTATTATTATTATTATTATTATTATTATTATTATTATTATTATTATTATTATTATTATTGTTATTATTATTATAACTATTATTATTATTATTATTATTATTATTATTATTATTATTATCATTAATTATTATTATTGTTATTATGTTAGTCATTATTATTAACGAGATGATTTAAGATATTATCATTATCAATACTAGTATAATTTAAAAAGTTATTAGTAATATCATTACAACAAATATTATTGTTATTATTAGTATTATTATCATTATATTATTATTGCTAGTATTATTATTATGATTTCAAGGTTATCAAACAGTTTAATAACACAAGTATATAGTAAAAGTTGTTATATTAAAGATTATAGAAATTTGTTATAATTATATGAATACATGTAAAATTATAATTTTGATACAAATTAAGGTTATGAGAAGTCATAGTTATTAACTATGAAGATTATGATTATTATGACCATGAAAATAAAGGTTTTCATAATATTATTAAAATTAAATATAGAAATTTTGATATAAATATTATTATTATGAAAATGACTAGAATTTTAATCAAAATATGAATTAATGGAATTAGTAAAATTATTATAAATATTCTTATCATTTTTATTATAATTATGATACAATTTAGCATTATTATCATTATTAATATCATTATTTTTATTAACAGTATTATTATCACTTTTATCATTATTATTATAAAATAACATTATTATTACTAATATTGATGTTATCATAATTAATAATTTAATAAACATATAGAAATATACTTAATACACATACTTAAACTATATTAATATTTTATTTATTAAAATAAATAAAATGAATAAACATAATTAAATAACGAAATATATAAGTATTAATATAAAAACTATATCACTAATAATAATATATATATTTGTTCGATTACAAGTATATGTTTTAATATAAATATGAATGATCTAGGTTCGTGAATCCGAGGCCAACCCTGCATTGTTCAATGTCGTCATATGTATTTTTACTACAAAATACAGTATCGTGAGTTTCATTACTCCCTCTTTAAATGCTTTTGCAATATATATTTTTGGGACAGAGAATACATGCGCTGCTTTTATAAATGTTTGATGAAATAGACACAAGTACTTAAAAACATTCTTTGATTGAGTTACGAGTACACCGGATATCACCCCTTTATAGTCTGGTAATCTAAGAATTAGGAAACCGAGCTCCTAATTGACGCGAATCCTAAAGATAGATCTATGGGCACTCTCAAGCCCAAGTCAGAGAATTTGAATTGCTTTAGTACTTCGAAATAGGTATACAACCGCCAGCTTTAAAAGATATGATCTGTTTGTGAGGTGTACACAACCATCATATTTAAAAGAGTGGCATGTTTGTATGATTTTGCATGACCGTGCGGAATGCCGGTATGCGGGGGATATTCTATATGCATCTTGTTAAGGTCGATTACCAGGTGTTTATATATCGTATGAATGATTTTCCAGCAGTGAGCAGACCTGCACAGATTGTTTTCTAAATATGAGTATATTGTGGTCTATTATATTATTGAAAAATGATTATTTATGATAAACTAATGAACTCACCAACCTTTTGGTTGACACTTGAAAGCATGTTTATTCTCAGGTATGAAAGAAATCTTCCGCTGTGCATTTGCTCTATTTAGAGATATTACTTGGAGTCATTCATGACATATTTCAAAAGATGTTGCATTCGAGTCGTTGAGTTCATCAAGATTATTACTAAGTCAATTATAGTTGGATATATTATGAAATGGTAGGCATGCCATCAAATGTCAATGAAATGAAAGTTTGTCTTTTAAAAACGAATGTAATGTTTGTAAAATGTATCATATAGAGGTCAAGTACCTCAAGATGTAACCAAATGTAATGTATTCGTCCTGATGGATTAGGACGGGTCATGAAAGTTGGTATCAGAGCGGTGGTCTTAGCGAACCAGGTCTTGCATTAGTGTGTCTAACTGATAGTTGATTAGATGCATTAGTGAGTCTGGACTTCGACCGTGTCTGCATGTCAAAAGTTTTGCTTATCATTTTGTGTCAAAAATTACCTGCTTATCATTCTTAGTCTAGACACGTCTTACTGCCTCTATTGCATAGACAGTGTATAGATAAATTCATATCTTAGCATATCTGTTATTGTTACCTTTACCTGACAGCTTCCGTAGATTCCTCCGTAACTTATGGGATTTTTGTATTATATATGCATATGTAAATTATGTATTGCAGGGTACTAATCTACATCCTATAATCTATTTCTTATCGAAAATCCTTCATCTGATCGTACGAGATGAATCCCTCAACCAGTTCGAATTCCTCAGATTCTGACAGCTATTCCGATATGGAGTTTCACCTAAGCTCCGAAAGCAGTGTCACCAGAATGAATCAACCAATCATCCATCCCTAATTCATCTGATGGGTTCGTAGTCGACTTAACCAATGGAGACGAAAAGAAGGCGATCCTTTCCACCCACCAACTTGCACTCTTAGCGAAGAACCTGAAGCACTTACCGGCGAACTCTTTCGAAACACCATTTGCACACTCATTTCCCGAATATCTCGCCACGATTATATTCTATCTAAAATTCTAAACCTTATTCATCCGCTCGTTCTGACCGACAATCATCCCGGAATAATAGAAGAAGTCAACGAACTTTGCGCTCGAGTAATCAATTTGGAGAATATGGTGCAAAATTTACCAGCTTCAACAACATCATCGGCACCAACAGTACCATCAACAATCCATGCCTCAATATCTCATTCTGTACCTCGAGTATGATCATCCTTCTACATGACGTTCTACATCATTTATCTTCATTCGACATGGCGATCATGTAATCTTTAATGTTTTAGAAATTATATATTCTTGTTCTACCGGTAAAACAGATGAGTTAATATCATATTAACTCATTAAATCCATGATTACATCTGAGGAAAATATATATGTAAGTATATTTTCATAAAGATTGTAATTAAAAATTCTTTTGTACAAACTGTTAGGTGAAAATATTTTAACGGGTAGGTAATACCCTAGAAATATTTAGATTTCACATTAATAAGTTACACTGTACATTCTTCGAATCTGATTCAATAGTCATTTACTATCCTACTTACAACCACAAAAGTACGAATCCGTTCGTCACAGAATAACCATTTTCATTCAATTTCATATTTGGATTTTGACCTATCAGAATCCAACAAGTGGCATAATGAAGAAAACATTAGACAAAATAAAATTTGTTAGAAACAAACAAATTAACTATGAGAAAAATTTTGTTAAGAATCCACGCTAACTGTTCCTAGCTAACTATTCCTAGCTAACTGATTACATTTTATTTATCGCAATTTATTTATCGCAATTTATATTCTTGCAATTTTATTTATCATCATTTAATTTCTGTTATTTATTTATTTTACGCGCTTTAAATATCGGGACACGTATACAAGGTTTAGACATATCATATCGACGTATCTATATATATTATTTGGAATAACCATAGACACTCTATATGCAGTAATGCTTGAGTTAGCTATACAGGGTTGAGGTTGATTCTACAATAATATATATACTTTGAGTTGTGATCGAGTCTGAGACATGTACACGGGTCACGATACATATTAATTAATTCGAATATTATAAACTATATATGAATTATTGAGTTTGTAACTGTGGACTGCTAACTGTGGACTACCAAGATTGGACAATTAAAATGAATTAAAATATTGATTATAACATATGAAACTAAACAATTCTTCAAGTTTGCCACTTGATTTCATCTTAACCTCATTTGTATCTTGACGATTACAATTTGCGTTCAAACCTTTCATGATTCTTGAAAATACCTCAATCGAGAGGATGAACCAACCACAAGTCATCTACGGAAGAAAAGATTTATGCATAGAGTTATGCACCTAAAAAACTCTTGGAATTTGAGTAAACATTTAACACGTATCTGTGCTAGCTCCTTTGGCATTGTTTTTTTTATACCGAAAATCACTTTACAATTCCTTTCCAAATTAGCCAATTTTGTAACAGCTCCAGCAAATCAACTTCGACTTTCATTCGGATTAGCCTTATTATAACCGTGATATATATAAGTTGCCTTTCGTCATCGTTATTAGGGAATCGTTTATATCCCACCCCATTAGCAGTAAACTTACCAGCAACTCTATTAATCTTTTACTTTCCGAAAAATCATTATCTTTATCCAAACCCTATCATATACTCATTCACATCTTGTAACGAGAATTGCCATATCAATCACTGGTAATCAGCAATTAGTAATTTCGAATCTCGCAGCGGTTCTACATCAACAATTATATGCATATATATATAACCTTTAGCTTTTAGAATTACGATCTTCCATTCTGAAATTTTGAAAAGCGCTTTAGCCTATGAATCAGTTTTTCGAGTTTTGAAAAAGCTGAGGAAGCAATGAAAACTGAAGACTGCCTTAACAGTCAAAAGTTTGATAATAAAGAATGGAGTGATGGAAACACTCAATGGAACATTTGTACTGAAAAACGGATTGAGCAAACCATGAAGGAGACTCTGAACAAATCACTAGAACTAAACTTGTACATAAAAGAATCCTGATGATTCTATTTCTGATGAAGTCTTTAACAAATACCTTGCTTATTAATCGCTCTAAATCATCGTGAATGAATTTCTTCATCAAAATTTGATTCAAAAATTCTAAGATATTATCGTATCTTTCATTATTAATATCCTCAATATTTCTAAAGATACCTTCATCAATATTCTCGTCCAATATTAATTATCTCTCCGCGCTATCTGTGTTACATCATAAAAGGAAACTGTTTTAGTTTCTATATTCTGTAAACCTTCGAGTTTAAAATAAGAATGCTTTTGAAGTAGTGTTGGGAACTGAAGCATGAGTTAGTATAATATAATGACACTTGATCAACGTGATTATATTACAGTAAGTCATGCTGAGTTTCTAAATGGAATGTGATGATTCACAGATCATAACGTCATCATGTGCCATGTTACACGACTCTTGTATTCTACTTAACCTCTAAACATATCAAGAAAATATTTTTCTTGATGATTCGGTCTTCTCAGAGGAATTCTGGTAATTTGACAAATCAAGATCGTGCCATTACGATTTCCTTCTTAAAACATTAACCATGTTCATTTGAAACTCCATACCCATGAATTCTGGACCGTTACTTGAGGTACTAAATGGATAGAAGAGAAAACAGAGCATAAAGCTTCGAAGTATAAATGGGGGTATAAATCACAGCAAATAAGAGAAAGCGTTAACTGTGGATGACAATGATTATAGGAGACAGAAGCAGGGGCTTCGAAATATAAGGGAAGATATAAAACCCAATAACAACACAGAAATTACAAACCGTATATATTAATACAAATAGTAAAATAAAGACACGGTATAATTAAGAATAGTATCATTCCAAAGGCGAAGTAGAAGCAAACAGATTCCTCCGGTGGAAGTTGGAAAAGGAGAATGATTGTTACGATAGTAAGGATAAGGACAAGGACAAGGATCAGAACTGGATTAAGCATTTTCACAATCTTTTGGATGTATGAACTAAGAAGGAAAGTATAGGAATGGCGAGAATAATGGAAAGGAAGAGTTTAATTTATAAAGGAAAAATCAGACGTAACAATCGAGACAGATGACCACATTTAATTAAAGAGATCCTAATTCCCTTAAATCCTGAAGAATCAAATCTTTTAGATTTCGAAGACTTTCTTTGAATCCCTTGTAATTCGGAAATCAATTGTGACTACGTCACTGGTTTAGACAAACCTGCATTTACTCATTTCACTCTTTTGTGATAACTTCACTCGTACTCTTCACATAAACGAATTGTTTATTTCAAATTACTCACTGATAATAAAACTCTATTAATCAGCTCATTTTCGTCATGAAAAATTTTTATTGTTAGCCATGATCACCTCACTCAAATTTCGGGACGAAATTTCTTTAACGGGTAGGTACTATGACAACCCGAAAATTTCCGACCAAATTTAAACTTAATCTTATTATAATTTCGATATGATAAGCAAAGTTTATAATGTTGAGTCTTGAAAATTTTAGAACTATGTTCATGTATTCAATTACCTTCGACCAGTTTCAACGATTCACGAACAAATTGATGGTAAATAAATATGTAATTAAATAAATGTATATTTATATATAAATGTAAGTATTGAAAATGATAAAATATTATTAACTTATTAAAAATTAAATATGTAAAATATTATACAAAATAAATTGTTACTAAAATAAATCTATGTATAGATATAAATAATTTCTATAAAAATTATTATCATATGTATATTAGATTATATATAAAAACTATAAATATTATTTGTCGAAATTATTTTAAAGGAATATAACATATCAAGTAAATATATATCTAATATTTATAAAACAATTATATTTAATATACAAACACATATATTATAATGTAATTATTATTAAAATGAATAAATAATATGAAACAACCCAACCCGTACTCCGTACGATAAATTTTTTTTTTTTAAATATAATACACATTTACGCGCCAATTAAATATGTAACCCATTCCACACGATTCGTCAAAACACACTACGAGTTTAATGTCTACAAAAAGGCACAAAGGCCATTAACGAATGTGATACTAGTTTGACCAACAACAAATGATAGTTTATAATCTAAACGACACTCGAGCATGGTTTGGGGCTAAACTACCCAAAACGTTCGGCCACTTCAAAAGCTATCCCAAAAGCATCCCCTGTCAACACAAACGGGAGACAACTAATCCAACCGTATGCCCTTACCCTTGTCCAAGCCGGAACCTATAAAATGGTAAACAACGAGAGGGTAAGCAATGCTTAGTGAGTGCAACAATTATACATACATATATATAACCTATCCATTTGCAATCACAATACCAAATACCTCATACGAACTTGTAACTCAAATAGCATGTCAACATACCCATAACACTAACAAGTCGTACATTATCACACCACTTCATTAGCATATACTCAACTCAATATATTTTATATGCTAAACAAACAACAATCACAATATGGTTAACCAATAACGCTATGTGCAACCGGCTCGTGGTTCACACCATACGCATTTGAGTCATACTCGTTTATAGTGCTACCGGCTCGTGGTTCACACTCGATGCTACCGGCTCGTGGTTCACATCTTAGTTTATAGTGCTACCGGCTCGCGGTTCACACTCGATGCTACCGGCTCGTGGTTCACATCTTAGTATAGTGCTACCGGCTCGTGGTTCACACTCGATGCTACCAGCTTGTGGTTCACATCTTATCCCACACATGTTATGGCACTACCGGCACGTGGTTCATACCATAACATTCACAAATAAACATGCCATATACATGAACGCATAATTATTCCACTCACCTTGTCACAAGGATGATGATTTAGCACTTCCGAGCTTCAACGCAATGTACCTAAATCATTAAGTGCGCATTCAATTTCACAACTAGTGGGATTAACCACAATACTCCCACTTGAGCATTTAATGTCCCAATTTGCATTAAATGACTCCACTACTCACAACCGCCCATAAGTGGCCAAGACTCGACTTTAATCACTAAGACTAGTGAATTAAAGTCTATTAATCTTCAATTAACACAAAACTTAGGGTAATCCATACCCATTTCATCCCATTAGGTCAACTAGTAAATTTTGACCCATTTTAACTCACTTAAACTCACAATCAAGTCAAACTTACCCATTAACCCTTCTTTCATAAATCTTAAAGTGCATTAGTGACTAACAACACCAATTGACACTTACAACCTCAAATCACAAGGCCAAAACCCTAGATTATGGCTATTAGGGTTTAATTACAACAACATAACCCCAACTCACCCATTTTACCCTCAAATGGGTCATACAAATCATTAGTACCCAAAACCCTAGTCATTAACCATTAAAAACTCTAACTTAGAGTTAGAACTTACCGAGACTATCAACGCGTAGCTAGAGACAAGGAGAACAACTTTAAATCTCGCTCCTAGGTTTGATTCACAAATCTCCAACTTCAAATCTCAAGATCAAGCTAGGTGGGTTTTGTGTTTTGGGAGAGAAATAGGAAAGAAAATGGAAATAAAAATGAAATAAATGGATGTGTGGTGGAGAGTTAATGCTCCCATCAGATTTACATGTCAAATTACCATTTTATCCCTCAAAGTCATTTAATTTAAGCTAAAACCGAAATCAGAACTGCAGAACTGTCGCAGCGCGACCTTAATCGTCGCGGCGCGACACATAAAGGGAAAATATACCCTTCTTAAGCCAACTTCTGATCCCAATTTGCTTGTTATGCCGCGGTGCGGACCCAATTGTCGCGGCGCGGCCTAAGGCTAGAACTGGACAGCTAGGCCAACTTATACACTTTTCGATTTTATTTACATTGCACAATCCAAACCCGCTTCCTATGTTCACCTAGCCTTCCACAAGAGTCTCACAAGACTTAACGCTAACCAAACCCATGATTAAACTTATACATGCACACATTATCAAGTGCACATATATGTATGTATGTATATATATATATATATATATATATATATATATATATATATATATATATATATATATATATATATATTCATACATTTACGCATAAGCTAACGAGTTATAAATGTACAAATGATTAAGTAGGTACCTTTCGATACGTACGGGAAAAATGGGATGTTACAACTCTCCCCCACTTGAATCGGAGCGCGTCCTCCCGATCCAAGCCGCATGACAAGAAGGGAGATAAACCAACACAAACTCTTCGGGCTCCCAAGTAAATTCGGAACCCTTACTACGGCGCCATTGAACTTTAAAAGTCCTAACCTCTTTATGTCTCAACCTTTTGACCTTCTCATCAAGTATGGCAATCGGTTCCTCGATATACTCTAACTTATTATTTAGCTCAATCTCGTCTAATGGCACCCAAGACGAATCATCCGCAAGACACTTCCGGAGATGGGAAACATGAAATGTATTATGGATCCCCGCAAGCTCTTCGGGTAATTCCAAACGATACGCGACTTCACCAACACGAGCTAAAACCTTAAATGGTCCAATAAACCGAGGAGCTAACTTTCCTCATTTCCGGAATCGAATAATACCCTTCCATGGTGAAACCTTAAGCATCACCATGTCACCTTCTTGAAATTCGATCGTTCGTCTACGTTTGTCGGCATACGACTTTTGCCGTTTGTCGGCATACGACTTTCGCCTATCTTGAGCCTTCTTCAAATGCTCTCGAATCACATCAATCTTGCTATTCGTCTCTAAAACCAAATCGGTACTCCCATTTTCCTTTTATCCCACTTCACCCCAACAAATCGGGGTTCGACATCTACGCCCATAAAGCATCTCATAAGGTGGCATTCCAGTACTAGTATGATAACTATTATTGTATGAGAATTCCACCAAAGGTAAGTGCTCGTCCCAACTACCACCAAAATCGATAATGCACGCACGTAACATATTTTCCAAAGTTTGATTCGTACGTTCGGTTTGACCGTCCGTTTGAGGATGATACGCCGTGCTCAATTTCAATTGTGTACCCATATCCTCATGAAACTTTTCCCAAAACCGAGATGTAAAACGAGTATCTCGATCCGAAATAATCGATATAGGAACACCGTGTCGAGAGATGACTTCCTTGACAAACAACTTAGCCAAGGTCTCCGACGATATCGCTTCCCGAATGGGAAGAAACAAAGCACTCTTCGTCAGTCGATCAACTATAACCCAAATCGAATCAAACTGGGTTCTCGCCGTTTTAGGTAACTTTGTGATGAAATCCATGGTAATGTGCTCCCATTTCCATTTCGGGATTTCTAACGGTTGTAACTTACCATACGGCTTTTGGTGCTCGGCTTTAACTTGTAAACACGTAACGCATTGCTCAACATACTTCACAACATCACGTTTCATGCCTGGCCACCAATAATCTTTCCTTAAATCAAGATACATTTTCGTCGCGCCCGGATGAATGGAATACTTTGACTTATGTGCTTCATCGAGTAGCACTTGTCGGTAATCACCCATCTTAGGCACCCACACTCTTCCTTGAAAAGACAACAAACCCCGCGAGCCCATAGTAATGAACTCTAATTGTCCCACAATTCGCTCCACATGCTTGTTGTGAACGTAAGCCTCTATTTGAATCACTCCGAGTTTTTCAAGAAAATCGTTAGTAATAATCATACGTAACAATCCCAATCGTAACGCCGGGTGATGACTCTTTCAACTTAACGCATCCGCGACCACATTCGCCTTGCCCGAATGATAAAGTATCTCACAATCATAGTATTTTACCACATCCATCCACCTACGTTGACGATAATTCAAATCTCGTTGATTAAAGAGATGTTTCAAACTCTTATGATCCGAATAAATCGTATACTTGACACCATACAAGTAATGGCGCCAAATTTTCAACGCATGCACAACCGCCGCCAACTCAAGATCATGAGTCGGATATCTCGTCTCGTGTTCCTTTAATTGTCGAGAGGCATAAGCTATGACTTTACCTCCTTGCATTAGAAAACACCCGAGTCCATTTAACGAAGCATCACAATAAACACTCATGTCTTCCACCCCTTCAGGCAAAACTAACACCGGAGCTTGACACAACTTCTCCTTTAACACTTGAAAAGCAATTTCTTGCTCGTTCTCCCAAACAAACCTCACGTTCTTCCTTGTCAATTTCGTCAATGAAGAAGCGATCTTAGAAAAGTCTTGGATAAACCGACGATAATAACCGACCAATCCGAGAAAACTTCGGACTTCCGTAGGCGTAGTCGGTTGTCTCCAACTCTTCACCGTCTCTATCTTCCCCGGATCCACTTGGATACCGTCCTTGTTCACAATGTGGCCAATGAATTGAACCTCCCTTAGCCAAAATTCACATTTGGAGAACTTAGCATACAACTTCTCCTTTCGTAACGTCTTCAATACTTCACGCAAATGACGTTCATACTCGTTCATACTTTTCGAGTAGACTAGTATGTCGTCAAGGAACACAATCATCGACTTGTCCAACATGGGTTGGCACACCCGGTTCATAAGATCCATGAATGCCGCCGGTGCATTCGTAAGACCAAAAGGCATAACTATGAACTCAAAATGCCCATAACGCGTTCGAAAAGCCGTTTTCTCGATATCTTCCTCACGGACCCGCATTTGGTGATAGCCGGTAGGTCGATCTTAGAGAAATACGTCGCACCTTGGAGTTGGTCAAACAAATCGTCAATCATCGTCACTTTATTCAACTCCCGGTAATCGATGCACATCCGCATACTACCATCCTTCTTTTTCACGAATAAAACCGGAGCGCCCCACGGCGAAGCACTCGGTCGAATAAAACCCTTCTTAAGTAACTCTTGGGTTTGATTTAACAACTCTTGCATTTCTGTCGGTGCTAAACGATAAGGAGTTTTAGCAATGGGAGTAGCTCCCGGAACCAACTCAATGCGAAATTCAACTTGTCTTTCCGCCGGAACACCCGGTAACTCATCCGAAAAAAGGTCTTCGAATTCACTAACCACCGAAATTTCACGAATGGGTGGTGGCTCGTCACGAGTATCAATAACATGGGCAAGAAAAGCCATGCCACCACTAGCAATAAAACGACGTGCCCGTGCGAAAGAATATATCGGCACAAGTCTTCTTCGCTTATCGCCGTGAATAACTAGCTCTCCCCCACTTGGGGTCTTCACGCGGATAAAATTTTCATGGCATGCAATATCGGCTCTATTTCGATCGAGCCAATCCATACCAACAACGATATCAAAGTCGCCCAAGGTCATCGAAATGAGATCTATCTTAAAGTTTTCGGCACCAAACACAACATCACAATGTTTGTACACATCGACCACTAGCACCGTCTTGCCGTCCGCTATTTCAACTTCTACCGGACAATTTAACTTAGCTAACAGTCTATTAAGTTTAGGCACAAATTTTGGAGACACAAACGACAAATTTGCACCGCTATCAAATAAAATCCTTGCCGGATTAGAGTTAACCATAAAAGTACCTGAGACAACTTCGTTGGATTGCTTGGCTTCGTCGTTAGTCATCAAATAGTTTCGACCCCTAGCCGTACCCGCCGCTTTCTCCAACCGCTCAACGTTATCATTATTCAAATCGGGGCATTCTTGCCTCTTGTGCCCCTTTTTACCACAATTAAAGCAAGTGACTTTGGTTGACGCCTTGGTGCAATCACGGGCCATGTGTCCTCTTTGATTACAATTATAACACGTGGACCCGAAACCCCCGGAAGCACCCTTCTTCACACTATTAACGTTTTCGAAGCCTTTCTTGTTTTTTTATTGGAAAAGTTCGAATGACTCGAACCTTCAAACTTTCTTTTAGAAAAAGTGAAATCACTCTTCCTTGGAACCTCCGGCTCAAAACCCAGAGCCAACTCGAATAGCTCTTCAAAAGTCTTAGCCATTCCCCGACTAATCTTACCCTTTAACTCATCGTTCAAGGTACGGTAGAAATCTTTCATTAGCTTGTGGTCGTCACCAACATATTCCGGGCAAAAACGAGTCTTTGCCAAAAAGGTAGACTTGAGAGTAACCAAGTCCATCGAACCTTGTTGCAAATGATGTAACTCGTCCCGGATTCTATCAAGGTCGGAAGAAGTTCGGTATTCTTGGAAGAATTCCTTCTTAAACTCCTCCCATGTCAAGCTCATGCATTGCTCTTCACCGTATAAATTGATTTTATCGTCCCACCATAACTTGCCTTCTTCACGTAACATGCTAGACCCATATCTCGTCTTCTTCTCGGGAGGACACTCCGCGGTACGGAATGCTCCCTCGATATCGGAAATCCAACAAGTGCTTTTCAATGGATCCCTCACCCCATTAAACATCGGAGGTTGAGTATCCTTGAAATTCTTGTAGTGGAAGTCCCGCCTTCCTTCACCTCCTTCACCGCGAGGATAAATGTTTCTAGAATCAAGGGCCTCTTCGATAGTGGCCTTCATTCGTTCATTTATCAAATCGGTCACTTGCCCATCGACCGAATCTTGGAAGACCTTTCGGACGTCCGTAAGAAAATCCGTTTTTAACTTTTTAAAGACGGCCTCAACCTTAGCCGAAAACTCGACGTCCTCGCTTGTACTTCCGTTATCAGGATCGGGTCCGTTTCTCGTCTTCATTCTATAAAACGAAGTAGGTTAAACCATGTAACGAAAGACATAACACGTAAGTATATACATGTACACCACACTACCCCATCTTGCTCAACAATCATCGTACATTACTCGTTTGACACGATTTGCACCCGTAACAACGGTAGCTAATCGTTGTTACGCGAGCAAGTCGCATTAACTCGCTAGTACAACGTCCGTCTTGCTTGATGATTGCTAAACACAATACAAAACAATTAGCACAAGGTTAGTTCATATAAACCAAGGCACTAACAATTCCCGATTAGACCCAAAGTCCTACAAGTCTCGCATAAAGCGCTCACACAATAAAGTCCAAGTCTAGGCACCTATCTCAAGTCGCCTAAATCCCTTAGACCATGCTCTGATACCACTTGAAACAACCCAACCCGTACTCCGTACGATAATTTTTTTTTTAAAATATAATACACATTTACGCGCCAATTAAATATGTAACCCATTCCACACGATTCGTCAAAACACACTACGAGTTTAATGTCTACAAAAAGGCACAAAGGCCATTAACGAATGTGATACTAGTTTGACCAACAACAAATGATAGTTTATAATCCAAACGACACTCGAGCATGGTTTGGGGCTAAACTACCCAAAACGTTCGGCCACTTCAAAAGCTATCCCAAAAGCATCCCCTGTCAACACAAACGGGAGACAACTAATCCAACCATATGCCCTTACCCTTGTCCAAGCCGGAACCTATAAAATGGTAAACAACGAGAGGGTAAGCAATGCTTAGTGAGTGCAACAATTATACATACATATATATAACCTATCCATTTGCAATCACAATACCAAATACCTCATACGAACTTGTAACTCAAATAGCATGTCAACATACCCGTAACACTAACAAGTCGTACATTATCACACCACTTCATTAGCATATACTCAACTCAATATATTTTATATGCTAAACAAACAACAATCTCAATATGGTTAACCAATAACGCTATGTGCTACCGGCTCGTGGTTCACACTATACGCATTTGAGTCATACTCGTTTATAGTGCTACCGGCTCGTGGTTCACACTCGATGCTACCGGCTCGTGGTTCACATCTTAGTTTATAGTGCTACCGACTCGTGGTTCACACTCGATGCTACCGGCTCGTGGTTCACATATTAGTTTATAGTGCTACCGGCTCGTGGTTCACACTCGATGCTACCGGCTCGTGGTTCACATCTTATCCCACACATGTTATGGCACTACCGACACGTGGTTCATACCATAACATTCACAAATAAACACGCCATATACATGAACGCATAATTATTCCACTCACCTTGTCACAAGGATGATGATTTAGCACTTCCGAGCTTCAACGCAATGTACCTAAATCATTAAGTGCGCATTCAATTTCACAACTAGTTGGATTAACCACAATACTCCCACTTGAGCATTTAATGTCCCAATTTGCATTAAATGACTCCACTACTCACAACCGCCCATAAATGGCCAAGACTCGACTTTAATCACTAAGACTAGTGAATTAAAGTCTATTAATCTTCAATTAACACAAAACTTAGGGTAATCCATACCCATTTCATCCCATTAGGTCAACTAGTACATTTTGACCCATTTTAACTCACTTAAACTCACAATCAAGTCAAACTTACCCATTAACCCTTCTTTCATAAATCTTAAAGTGCATTAGTGACTAACAACATCAATTGACACTTACAACCTCAAATCACAAGGACAAAACCCTAGATTATGGCTATTAGGGTTTAATTACAACAACATAACCCAAACTCACCCATTTTACCCTCAAATGGGTCATACAAATCATTAGTACTCAAAACCCTAGTCATTAACCAATAAAAACTCAAACTTAGAGTTAGAACTTATCGAGACTATCAACGGGTAGCTAGAGACAAGGAGAACAACTTTAAATCTCGCTCCTAGGTTTGATTCACAAATCTCCAACTTCAAATCTCAAGATCAAGCTAGGTGGGTTTTGTGTTTTGGGAGAGAAATAGGAAAGAAAATGGAAATAAAAATGAAATAAATGGATGTGTGGTGGAGAGTTAATGCTCCCATCAGAATTACATGTCAAATTACCATTTTGTCCCTCAAAGTCATTTAATTTAAGCTAAAACCGAAATCAGAACTGCAGAACTGTCGCAGCGCGACCTTAATCGTCGCGGCGCGACACATAAAGGGAAAATATACCCTTCTTAAGCCAACTTCTGATCCCAATTTGCTTGTTATGCCGCGGCGCAGACCCAATTATCGCGGCACAGCCTAAGGCTAGAACTGGACAGCTCGGCCAACTTATACACTTTTCGATTTTATTTACATTGCACAATCCAAACCCGCTTCCTATGTTCACCTAGCCTTCCACAAGAGTCTCACAAGACTTAACGCTAACCAAACCCATGATTAAACTTATACATGCACACATTATCAAGTGCACATATATGTATATATATATATATATATATATATATATATATATATATATATATATATATTCATACATTTACGCATAAGCTAACGAGTTATAAACGTACAAATGATTAAGTAGGTACCTTTCGATACGTACGGGAAAAATGGGATGTTACATAATATTCAACATATGTTATATATGGTACAATTATAATATATACTATTATTATGTAAAATATAATTACATATTCAAAATATGATTTTTATATTAACATTACTATTATTATTTTCATTATTATTATTATTATTATTATTATTATTATTATTATTATTATTATTATTATTATTATTATTATTATTATTATTATTATTATTATTATTAATATTAATATTAATATCTGTATCATTAATATTATTATTTCTATTACAAATATATATATATATATATATATATATATATATATATATAATATATATATATATATATATATATATATTGGTATGAATAAGTTGATATATATAATTTGATATATTATTATTATCAATGTTATTATTCTTATTAATAATATTAGTATAATTAGTATTATTGTTATTAACTATATTATACATCTATGGTAATTGATATTATTATCATTAGTAACATTATTATTACTATCATATTATTATAGATTTGTATTGTTATTATGTATAATATTAAGAGCATTATTATTATTGTTATATTTATTAATAATATTAATTATAACCTATAAAATTAAATATATAAATATAAGAGTTATACATATATAGAAATATATAAATGCAAATAGATGTATATATATATATATACACAAATATATACTAGGAAATCTGTATTATTATTCAATATTATTATTATTATTAATATATTTAAATCAATAAACCGTACGAGTTTGTTACCCATTTCCATTGAAACTGTATCTGATTTTTGTTTAGGTCAGATGATGTTACACGTCCATTGCAATCACGAATTAGGAACATAAACTCTCCATTATTTATAACACCTTCTGCAAATTGGATTTAAATAAAAACTGAAAATATAAGCTCGACACCCTCTGTTCTTAGTTTTTTTGGCCAAAACTCAAATTCAAACACAACTTGAAAATCTGGATATGCTGTTATGTTAGGAATGATCAAACTTAACTAACTGTAAGTTTTCATTACCCAATTCTTTCTATTAGTTACGAATTTCGAAGTCAAAGCTTAAAGTTAAAAAGTCAAAAAATTTGGTTCATCGTAAAATTTGTGTTCGTTTTGGAGTTTCTGGATTAATTGTTGATTCATAAAGTCTTTATGAATGATTTAAAACATAATTCATGTTAAAATTATAACCTATAACTAACTAAAATTTAAGATTTGATATATAGCTTAAAGTGTTCTTGACCGTAATATGCAACAACTCAAATTCGAATAAAATTTTAAAATGTAAAAATACAGATGTATTAGGAATCCCCTACTAAAACTATCTGTAAACTTTCAAGTCCCAAATCAACGAATTGAATTCTAATTTTTTAGTCAAAGATTAAAAATGGAAAAGTCAACTATTCTGTTCTTCGTCAAATTCGTTTTAGTATTGAAGTTTCTGATAAAATTGATGGTTTGTAAAGTTACTAGGTGTGTTTTGAAACATAAGTCATGCTATAAGTATTGTCCAAAACGTCCTCCAAATCGAATCTAAGTTTTATTTTTCTGTTTTTGTTCGTGAACTGCAGTAGGAGTTAAATTAATATATTTTTTTTATTTATACTAGCACTAAATCTGGAATATTTAGGATTATATTGAGGAGTTAAACGAGTTAAACAACTGATTGTATTAGGAATCGATCCCTGGTCGAACCAAATTTGTGAGAAGCAGAAGAAGAAAAGGAAACAGAATCTTAAATGGGTTAAATAAATTTGTTTGGGTTATAAATCAGATAAACATAAATGGTCGAGTGGTTAAGAGTGTTTCGGTTAAGCGGGAGGTTGCGGGTTCGAGCCTGGTTCAGGGTTGTGACGATCGCTCCAAATCCATATGGACGAATACGTCATTCATCGATTTCATTGCGAGGTATTTGACCTCTATATGATACATTTTGTAAACATTGCATTCTTTTGAAAAGGCACACCATAAATGAATATTTAAATTAAAGGTTTTCGATATATGATGATTTCTACATATAGACAATCATCATAAATAATAGTTTACAATAGTACTTCCGTTGACAATGCAGTCAAAATAAGATACATGGTGATGATTTGGTGAATGCAACGTTTCCTTGAAAAATATGCCATGTAAGACTCCATGCACATAGCTTGTCTAACATATAAGCAAACAGCGGAAGACTTCTAGGGAACCTGAGAATAAACATGCTAACAAGTGTCAACACAAAGGTTGGTGAGTTCATAGTTTTAATGTTTTGCATAATCTGTACATAAAGGTGGATCACAAGATTTCAGTTGTTTCATCCAGAAACGTTTATCAAAATATTCTACGAAATTGAGCACCCTAGTAACTAAACTTAACGTATATATAATTTATACCATTTGTATTATCATCTTAATAATACACGCAAACCAACGTGTACGCTTCTCAAATAGCATACGTCCATTAAAAGGCTAGTGCTCTAGCTCGGACGGGGATATCAAGCCCTATGGATCCATATACTAGTACTCGCGCCCACCAGTTCATATAACCGGCAGTTACTAGTTACCAAAGCTAAGGGATTTTCGGTTCAAACTCAGTGTAGAATTTAGTATGTACTTGTATCCATTGTGTTTAAAATAAAGTGCATGTATTCTTAGTCCAAAAATATAGATTGCAAAAGCATTTAAAAAGGGAGCAAATGAAACTCACCTTAGCAGCATATAAAGTTGTTCACCAAAATGTGACCGATACTCGGATTACCAATTAATCGTAGATCTCAACCTAGAGAACATATGTTGGTCAATAAATGTTTATCAAGCTAGGTCTGGTCATAGCGTATCATAATCCTAATGCTCGAGATCGACATACAAAATTTATCAAAAGTCATTTCAAAAAGTCAATTTTGACAAAAGTTCAATAATACGAGACATACCTTATATAAGGAGTCATTTACTCGGTTGGTAATATTCAAAAATCCATTTTATCAAACTCGTAAACAAGTTGTTTAAATCTTAATTGCAGATTCAAAATCAATTTCAATTAACGTCAATCATAATTCAGTTGATCATATCTCTTAATCTGTTCATTGAAACTATTCGATATCTAAATGAAAAGTCATTGATTTTTCGCCAGCTTTCCAAAAACATGCATATCATATACCTTTTACCAGTAACATATGTATTTAATTCGTGATTCATCATAAACTGTTTAACGACGAAATTTAGCATGCAAGCATGTATAAATATACATACTCGAGCACTAGACATGGATACACAATTAATATATAAAAGATAAAATATGAGTGCTTACGTATCAATATTGAGATTCAATATTGTAGGAAAGTACGTAGACGTAACGGAGATGATAAAAATTAGATTTGATTCACAAATATACCCTCGAACATTACCCATAACCTCCTTGGCAATAACCCATAATTTCCTTAGCTCTATCCCGCTCAAAAACTCATTTTGAAGGTGACACGCTCATAACCTTGTCGTAGTATTTTAGGTATATATACTACTAATAATAATATTATAATAAGATTAATAATAATAATATTAATCTTAATAATAATAATAATTATAATAATAATAATAATAATAATAATAATAATAATAATAATAATAATAATAATAATAATAATAATAATAATAATAATAATAATAATAATAATATAAAAAAATAATAATACGGAGGAATGAATCGAGCTTTTATAGTATGTGGCATGCTACAGTACCTCATGCGATCGCATGAGTTTTCAGGGTTTTTGCCATGCGATCGCATGGCCGCCTTATACGTTTTTGTTTGCTAGTTCGTCGACATCAAATAGTGTTTTACTGTAGCAAATAGTGTTTACTGTAGCAAATAGTTTTCACTGTAGCAAAATACGGTTTCACTGTAGCAAATAGTGTTTTACTGTAGCAATAGTATTTTACTGTAGCAAAGTCATTTTACTGTAGCAAATAGTGTTTTACTGTAGGAAAGTCGTTTTTACTTGTACATATATATATATATATATATACATATATATAATTGTTCATGAATCGTCGAGAGCAATCAAATGTAATGAAACAGTTCTAAAATTTTGAGATTCAACTTCATAGACTTTGCTTATTGTGTCGGAAACGTTAAATCATTTAAAGATAAAGTTTAAATTTGGTCAAAAATTTTCGGGTTGTCACAAGGGTATTATTTTTAGAGAAAGCTTCTAAGGTAGTTTTCATGTTGTTATTATTGTTATTATTATTATTATTATTATTATTATTATTATTATTATTATTATTATTATTATTATTATTATTATTATTATTATTATTATTATTATTATTATTATTATCATTAATTATTATTATTGTTATTATGTTAGTCATTATTATTAACGAGATGATTTAAGATATTATCATTATCAATACTAGTATAATTTAAAAAGTTATTAGTAATATCATTACTACAAATATTATTGTTATTATTAGTATTATTATCATTATATTATTATTGCTAGTATTATTATTATAAAAAGTTATTAGTAATATCATTACTACAAATATTATTGTTATAATTAGTATTATTATCATTATATTATTATTGCTAGTATTATTATTATGATTTCAAGGTTATCAAACAGGTTAATAACACAAGTATATAGTAAAAGTTGTTATATTAAAGATTATAGAAATTTGTTATAATTATATGAATACATGTAAAATTATAATTTTGATACAAATTAAGGTTATGAGAAGTCATAGTTATTAACTACGAATATTATGATTATTATGACCATGAAAATAAAGGTTTTCATAATATTATTAAAATTAAATATAAAAATTTTGATATAAATATTATTATTATGAAAATGACTAGAATTTTAATCAAAATATGAATTAATGGAATTAGTAAAATTATTATAACTATTCTTATCATATTTATTATAATTATAATTATGATACAATTTAGCATTATTATCATTATTAATATCATTATTTTTATTAACAGTATTATTATCACTTTTATCATTATTATTATAAAATAACATTATTATTACTAATATTGATGTTATCATATAATTAATAATTTAACAAACAAATAAAAATATACTTAATACACATACTTAAACTATTAATATTAATATTTTATTTATTAAAATATATAAAATGAATAAACCTAATTAAATAAAGAAATATATAAGTATTAATATAAAAACTATATCACTAATAATAATATATATATTTGTTCGATTACAAGTATATGTTTTAATATAAATATGAATGATCTAGGTTCGTGAATCCGAGGCCAACCCTGCATCGTTCAATGTCGTCATATGTATTTTTACTACAAAATACAGTATCATGAGTTTCATTACTCCCTCTTTAAATGCTTTTGCAATATATATTTTTGGGACTGAGAATACATGCGTTGTTTTTATAAATGTTTGACGAAATAGACACAAGTACTTAAAAACATTCTACGATTGAGTTACGAGTACATCGGATATCACCCCTTTATAGTCTGGTAATCTAAGAATTAGAAAACCGAGCTCCTAATTGACGCGAATCCTAAAGATAGATCCATGGGCACTCACAAGCCCCAGTCAGAGAATTTGAACTGCTTTAGTACTTCAAAATAGGTATACAACCGCCAGCTTTAAAAGATATGATCTGTTTGTGAGGTGTACACAACCATCATATTTAAAAGAGTGGCCTGTTTGTATGCTTTTGCATGACCGTGTGGAATGCCGTTATGCGGGGGATATTCTATATGCATCTTGTTAAGGTCGATTACCAGGTGTTTATATATCGTATGAATGATTTTTCAGCAGTGAGCATACCTGCACAGATTGTTTTCTAAATATGAGTATCTTGTGGTCTATTATATTATTGAAAAATGATTATTTATGATAAACTAATGAACTCACCAACCTTTTGGTTGACACTTGAAAGCATGTTTATTCTCAGGTAGGAAAGAAATCTTCCACTGTGCATTTGCTCGATTTAGAGATATTACTTGGAGTCATTCATGATATATTTTAAAAAGACGTTGCATTCAAGTC
Source organism: Rutidosis leptorrhynchoides (assembly GCF_046630445.1). NCBI lineage: Eukaryota > Viridiplantae > Streptophyta > Magnoliopsida > Asterales > Asteraceae > Rutidosis > Rutidosis leptorrhynchoides. The sequence continues at coordinate 105,499,967 of NC_092333.1, read as the reverse complement.
GTTGAGTTCATCAAGATTATTACTAAGTCAATTATAGTTGGATATATTATGAAATGGTAGGCATGCCGTCAACTGTCGATGAAATGAAAGTTTGTCTTTTAAAAACGAATGCAATGTTTGTAAAATGTATCATATAGAGGTCAAGTACATCGCGATATAACCAAATGTAATGTATTCGTCCTGATGGATTAGGACGGGTCATGAAACGAACTAGTTACCCGCTTTAGTTACCCGCATCCACCATCAATTTAACGGAAGTTTTATGTTTAGTTATAAGAATTGTGGGTCCAATGGCTTTTTATTGTTGGACTTGATGCTTTATTGCTTGTACGTTGTATATTAAGAGGAGTGTTGTTTTAGCCATTATAGAGAGTGTTTAATTATGAGTTAGTTATAAGATATTAGTTTTGATGTGACGCTGATGTGGAAGGTTAAGAGGATGAATAGTTTAGTTACGATAAGGATTGACCTTAGTAGTATACATAATTATATTTTTTTGAATCTATTTTAATTTATTTTATTTTTCAGATAAAAGTAGAGGATGACATGGAAATGACGCTAACAAATGAACCCACATGTCAGACAGTAGGACCACACGTGGCACCTGTTTCTTGTTTCACACGCTTGCATCATCATAACAATAATTACTATCTTTTCGTGGAAGGTTTTATTTTGTTTGTTTTACATTTTAAGGACATATTTGACGTATTTAATTCCAATGGCTTATGGTAGATATATATAGAGCCTCTTCAACAGTTTCACAAACCCTCTCAAACTTTTTATGTTTTCACAATTCAATCCCGCCATTTATAATACTTAACTTTATAACTTTTACAAACTTGCCGCATAGTTTTCACATTTTATACTTTAACCATTACACTTCTCATTGATTATAAATCGATCCCATAATTTTTAATAACTAACAACTATTCATTATTATTATTATTATTATTATTATTATTATTATTATTAAATGAACCACATAATTTTTCACTTTATTATAGTTTAACTTTTTTTCTTATTATAAATTAACTACGTAACTCATTCTACATCTCTAAAAGACAAGGACTTTATGAATAGTTCTTCCTCATGCTTTAATCGTTTATACGTCGTGCAAAAAGGTTGTACCCACAATGACAACACACTAAACATTGACAACCATTATAAACTTTATGGCGCCAAATGTAAACTCTTAGGGTAAAAAATGTAAACTCTATAGGGGTCTAAAGTTAAAGTTCAATGGTCAAATCGTAACTTCATTATTTTTCATAAAACTCCCCAACAAATCCACCTAAATTTTTAACCGCCTTTAAATTTTCGTACGACTTGAGATAGGTTTAACCGACATAACCGTAAAATAGGAAATAATTTTACGAACCAAACACAACAAATTATATCCGAAACGAAGTTCTGACGCGGAGCGAGGGCTCCTCCACTAGTTGTTTCTATTTTTGTAAGTAAGATCAAAGATCAATACTAATAGTCAGTGGGTAGAGCCAGATATTTTTTTTCATCGGGGGCAAAAAAAAAATTAAAACGTAGAGATTTTTTTTGCCAAAATATAGATGTTTTGAGACAAAATATAGAATTTTTTTGAGCAAAATTGGAGGTTTTCGGTATGGAGAGTTTGAGACAAAAAAAAAAAAAATCATCCAGAGAAAAATCAAAAAATTGAAAATATTTACACACAAAATTGCAAATTCACTGAGAGCGGGCGCCTCACCCTGTCCCTTCATAAGTTCGCCACTGCTGATAGTCTTTTAAACTTTAATCAATTTAGAAGTTTATATATTTCTTCACAACAACACGAGTATGATCAATAATACATACCCCCTTCTTCCTGAATTAAATGTTCACCAACATATATTCTTTAATTTATAATAAATTTTATAATTAATTTGTAAAATATCCATTTTACCTTTAATTTAATAAATCATTGTAAATTGTAATTAATTAATTTGCAAACAAAGTAGAAAATAGATGAAATCAGTATTAAAAAGTTTTGATGACTTTTATATATAAAACGGATAGTATTTGAACTTTAGTGACTTTTTAGTGGTATTAATTTGAGTAAGAAACATTTATTTCAAAAGAAGATAAATATAGTAATATGGATTTTTTTTTGGGACTAGAGAGTATTTAAAGAAGTAAAACTTAACATAATTAATATATTTAATATTAAACTATCTAAATGATCCATGTGGTTATATAGAAAAAATGTGTTTAGTCCTTTACACTTTTTATTTATGTGAATAGTCCTTTATTTTGTAAACTTGATCCTGATTTGTCATTTACATAGTAGGGGGAAAATTTATCGTTAATTCTTATTCCATGGTTAGTCTTTTTTATTCAACACTGAACTCATTTGAACATTTACTATTAGTCGCGATGTAGTTATAATTTAACTGCTAACAAAAAATGTTGTGTGATCTTTTCGATAAAATACGATATTTTAATGTTAATGTTTTAAGGTGAAGTGTTATTATTTATTAAAATATAATAAAACTGTCTTTATAGTAGTAATTCTTCTAGATAGATTAGTAAGTTAATACAAGTACACACATGTCAATCTTTGTTCGACTTGCTCGTTACACATAAATTTGTGTTGTAGCTCACATGGTAGTGGTCTCTCTTAGCGAGAGATCAGGAGTTCGACTCCTATGGGATGCAACATTACACACAAGGTTGACCCTTAACCTTTGAGTTCCACTCAAGGATGTCTTTTGCACATCGCGTTGCGGGGGCAGTGGGGGAGGGGGTTTTACCGCCCATGGCTCGGATTGGGCCGGGTTTCTTCATTGACGGCAGGTTGGGGCAGGTTATGCAGCTGCGGGAGATGAACGCGTGAGTGGTTTAGTCCTCCCTGAGTGATCCCAAAACCGTTGTTAAAAATAATATTTAATATTTAGCTTTTAAATATCCTATTTTAATCTAAGTTAATGGCTCAAATGATGCTCAATACATGGAAATTGATGTTGCACTTAAGAGGCAAGGGTTCATAAATAAAAAAAGAAAACTAAACGAGGTTGTTGATTTGGTTCCGCTGATGAGCACATCCCATTCGAATGACGTGGTTTCTAATTTTCAAGGCGTGATGGCAACATCGCATTCATTCACTGTTGGAAAAGGGAGAAATTTGGGTAGGGATAGGATTGTTCCTCTTAAGAAGGTTCGTGTTCCCGTGGTGAAGGTTGCTTCGCTAAGTGGCAGAGCAAAGTTTTCGACTAAGAAGAAGAAAATCGTGTCAGATAATCATTTAGTTTACGAGATTGTAGCGAGGATGATGAAGACGTGGGTGCGACTCAAGTAGACGGGTCTTGTAAGTGGTCTTATGTGGGTTCGGGTTCAGGACGTTCGTTAGGAAATGAGGGTTTTTTTTAGGTGTTTAGAAAGCATGTTTTTTATTCTCCTCCGACGGGCTCTACCAATGACAATGGTTCAACTTTCTCCTTCAAGGCTTTTGCGGGCGATGGTGATGTCATGAACAACACAGGCGTTGGAGTTTGATTGTGTTTGTAAGTTAGTTGTTTGGTTTCATTGTTAGCTTGATCTCTTTTTCGTTTATTTTCATATGTTGGGCTCGGGTTTAGTTAGATGTAGTTCGATGTGTGCCTTTAGGTTTTAGTTTTCTCTTCTCGGGCCCGTTCTTGTTTGTTTGCTTCTTGTATCTTGTTTTTCTTTTCTCTTTCCGAGGAAAGATTGGTTATATAGTTTTGGTCTTTTGTCAAAAAAAAAAAAAAAAAAAAAAAAAATGGCTCAAATGAGAGTATAGTTAAATGAAAAGGACTACCCGTATGAAACTTCAACAATTGATTTTTTTTTTTCAAATTCAAATAATTTTATAATAATCAAAATTTATAAAGAAATCAAAAAATTAAACACCGTTACATAAAGTATTAATCAAGATCAAACCTATAAAATAAAGAACTATTTACATAAAGAAAGTGTAAACGGTTAAATATAAATTTTTTCATATAACTAAGGGACCAATTAGATAATTTCCTCTAAAATTATTAAGTAAAATTAATAAGTATGTATAATGTAATATAAATTAATTAGTTTAATAAAAGAATTTTGTGATAGACTTTTAACGTTTTACTAAACTTAATGAAATTTTACCAATATACTTAATGCATATAGTCCGCATATAATCGGATCAGCGGCTTCTGAACTCCGTCAATGACTCCTAACATGTTGTTTAAAAAATATACATAATGCATATAACTCTAGTTAAAATGGTGTTAGGTCTAAAAATATATTACGTCTTTTGTATTAGAATTTCGTGACGTAACCGGGGTGGTATGCTCATATAGATACTATCTCCTCCATAGAATCTTTAACACTTAATTTCACAATATACCTATTCCCTAACATTCACTAACACACACTTAGTCTATTCACTCTCAACCTCACATGTAACCTTCATTAATTGTAATACCTAGTTGTAATTGAATATGATTTACTGTTTCATCATTTATTATCTTAGATTCATCTTCATGATCCTACACATTCATATGATACATATAAATACATCATGTATCATCATCGATAAACTGCAAATTACGAATTAAACACTAAAACTGACCTTTTCAGTTGGTATCAGAGAGTAAGAACATCACGTTCATCGATCCAGAGCTTGAATTTTGTATTGAATTGATTTATCTCCGTCAACATTACATGTTTTACAAAAGTCGACAAAAAGTCAACCTGATGAGGCCCTTGGATTGTTCAAACACTATTAGATCAAATTGTTCAGTGATTCGAGTTCCTAAACATTCATTTGACCTTCGTTAACAGTCAAATTTCATTTACAACACCTTCTAAATCCAAATCATTCGGTCCAAGTTCGTCAATGAAAATTCATAATTACAATTCGAATTATTTTGAATGAATTAGGAGCTGAAATTAATTATCGAGGATTAGGTTTTAGTTGTATAACAGGTTTCATCGAGATCTTCATTAGAATTGTAATTGCTCACCAATCGGCTGACTTGTGACTTGCTCGGCTAAGCTTTTTTTTATTCGGCTGAAAACCACTCATATTCGACTGAAATCAATTATCACTAGGTTGACTTCGTTTCGTATTCGGGTGACACGGGGACCGATCGAAAGACCTTGTGACTCGATCGGGTGAGTTGTGATTTGAATAATTGACCCAATCGGTTGACTAAAATTTTGTTCGGGTGGCATTAATTTGAAATTAGGGTTCATACTCTTAAATTTTGGGAAGATCGACGTACAGGAGAAGAAGAAACTACATTAAGAATAAAGAGTCACGCGTGTTTTTGTGTTTTAACGAAGTCAAGAAATCTAACGATTCTCGTTATAATTTCTAACAAAATTCTCAAAAGGTTAAAGTTTTTTGATAATGTCTCATCTAAATTTTTTCGTTGCTCGAACAACAAATTTTGAGCCTTCAAAAGTGAATCTTTCAAACATGGCTAATCGAATGCATGAGCTTGCAAGGAATCTGTTTAAGTTGAAGGAAAAAAATTCAAAGCTTCAAGCATAGCTACAAAGTCATAAAGATTCTTTCAACTAACTCAATTTAGAGACAATGAATAATCGACTTAAAGAGAAAATTGTTCATCTCATTGAAGAAAATAAGACAGTTCAGACTCTTCAAGCAGAAAATAGTCATCTCAAGTCCAAACGTGAGCTTGATTCAATGACTAATCTACAACGTTGCACTAATTTTGATTGTTCAAACTCTTAACCAGACATTAACTCATGACTTTGAAAAGCACATTTCTAATTTGCAACATGAGTTAGATGTTAAATCGCCAACTCCCAAACAACAATGGTGTCAATGGGTATACAAGTTGAAATCCCGGAATACCACGAACCAAAGAGTTTAGAACCAATATGTTCTTTGCCTACGATTGAGAAGAAGGTTCATTCAACAGAGATCCCCAAGGTTAATCAATCTCTCAAATTCCTTTATCACAGACAATGAGCATATTCCTATTACCAAACCGAACTTAATCAACTAGTTTTACAACCCACTTATGGAAAATCTGGGGAACTCACCGGATTTCATGATTAATACGGATGGTTTTCTCATAAACTAAAGCAATCAAGTTCAGAGAATTCATCCATCAACTCAAGCAAAACACAATTTGTTAAAAACACCTTTAAATCCATTCAAGTGCTCATTCAAGATATGTGATTAAACCTCGATGGAATTCAAGGTCAATCAATCAAATAGATCATGCCTACAAAACGTACACCAAAAACAATAACAAAGCAAACCGAAAAACCCGTTACTCAAACTTGCGCACAAAATTCATGACACAAACTCTTTCCAACAACACTTCTAACTCCCTATGCCCGATTGAGAGGGAGTGAGATGATTCATCAGTCTAAGGGGAGCTAAAGAAAATAATCAAGCATGCTCTTTCCTACACACCTCTCAATTCCATAAAGACGTATTTGAACAACACACACCAGGAGGGAGAAACAATGTCAGGACCAAAAGATGGTGTGCATTGTGATCACTCCTAAATATTCAGTTTCTCCATTTCATCTCAATAACTACGCATTTTCCAAGAGAAAGAGTTTTCTAAATTAATCCATAAAGATCAAGATCAAGAGGTAACACACATCAAGGGGGATTGTTAGGTCTGAAAATATATAATGTGCGTTGTATTAGAACTTAATGATGTAAGAGGAGTGGTATGACCATATAAATACCATCTCCTCCATAGCGGGTTTAACACTTAATCTCACTATATACCTATTCCCTCACCTTTACTAAAACACACTTAGCATATTAAATCTTCACCTTACATATAACCTCCATGATTCGTAAAACCTATTTGTAATTGAATCTGATTTACTGCTTCATCATTTATCATCTCAGATTCATATTCATTTTCATGATTATTTGTACACTTTTCGGTGAGCCTTGTCGAAGCAACAAGGTTAGGTTGTTCTAATCACTAAGGAATGAAATATGAATGTATATAAGGTGTTTACTCTCCATTTTCGGTTCCCGAAGGTAGCAAAGTGTGATTTTCTTTACACCACCGAGAGGTGAGAAATAGCATGTGTGTGTAGTATGCCAGTGAGAAATGGATGTATAGTGAGAACATCTCCCTTCTAATGCTTGAGCCTCTTTATCTGTAGAAGTGCAATACCATCTTTTGAGGCCATGTTAGTTCCCATGCATTTTGTCAAGTTTAGTTGACTTTCTCAATATGACTTCTTACAAAGGGAAAGTGAAGTTGTCCCTGATAACACTTAAATTATATATTTTTTAATAATTATATAAAAGCGTTATCTTGGTATTATATCATCATTTTTAGTGATTTATTATCAAATTCTTATTTATTCATGTTAAAAGGTATTTTTATAATTTGGTTTAGTGAATGTGTTAAAACAGGATGAAAATATAAGAAAATCTCAAATTTAGGAAGGAAAGCCGCCAGCCATAAAAGGAAGAATCACCGGCTATTGTGTGCAAATTGAAGAAAGTTCCAGAATACGGAGTGACTTGAAGATCAAGAAAAAGTTGTGCTAAAGCCGCTGGCTATAATCAAGTAAAGCCGCCGGCCGTGATATCTAATTCCGTATGCTTGAAGCCAGAGTCATTGAAAATAAGGAAATAGAAATCCGTGTCTAGTAGAAAGTACAAGAACCGCCGGCTATATCATTAACAGCTCACGGCTAGGCAGCTAATTATGGAAATCCGTGGGCTATAAGTTACTGGTGATAAAGAAACTCATTCTGGAGGGCTACAAATTACAAAAGCTTCCGGATATACCTATTGCAGCCGCCGGCTATGATGCCGGTTAACCTCAGCTATAAATAGATGCGAGTTTTCCAGTTTTTCATAACATACTTTTCAATACAGTTTTAGGGTTAAGTTACGAATTTAGTTATGAGTTTTTAAGTTTTTCAATATCAAAGTTTAGTTTCTATTTGCTTTTTGGATTGAAGAATTCATTCAAGTTTGTAATTTCTTTATTGCCTTAAGGTACGTTTCTTATTTATTTTAATTGTGTCTTTTTAATTATGTTTGCTTTTAATTGCATGTGTTTATTTTTGCTCCAACTATGAGCTAAATGTTCATAGTGTTTATTTGGACGAAGAGAAAATCTGAGATTATGTGTATGAAGCCGTCGGCTGTGCTACTGGTAGCTGACAGATATACTATCGAAAACACAGTTTTTGGTTTTTGAACAGAACTATGTAAAATAGGTGTGACGACCCGGAAATTTCCGACCAAATTTAAACTTAATCTTTATATAATTCCAACTTCATAAGCAATGAATTTTAATAAGTCTTGAACCTCCGAAAAAAGTTTTACACAAGCTTTTGGTCACCCTTTTATTCCGACGATTCACGAACGTCATAACTTGATTTAATTGTTTAATTGTTTAATTATTGTGTATGTATACATGGATTTATATATATTTAACTTTAAAATATGATAATTAAATATCTCATTAAGTATATTAACAAAGTATTATATATATATATATATATATATATATATATATATATATATATATATATATATATATATATATATATTCATACTACTAATTTAAAGAGTTTTTAAACAATATATATGTTACTATTTAAAGACGTAATTAGCTTATGTTAAAATGTATTTACATATAATGTATTACAAGTGTAAATACATCCTTACAAGTATTGAATACACTTTATAATATACCAATACATATAAAGGATAGCTATACTCGTATTTCCGTTCAATTTCCTCAAGAATTTTACTCGCATTCATACGATATTTTTACCCGTATTATACATAGCTTCTAGAAGTATTTACTATTGGTATATACCAATAGAAATATGCAATTATTTGTGTAATATGTCATCCATGACCTAATCAATTTAATATGTCATCCATGACTTAATACATTTTAACTTATACTAGATATTTTCACTAAAAACTAAATTTATAAGCTTATAAATAAGGACCATTTTAACTCATTTTTACTCCACATTTTCCTTAACTAAAAACGCACACTTGAATGCTCTCATATCATACTTCAATCTCAGAAACTTTCCTCTTCATAATCAAGGTAAAATACTTTTCAAAATCCTTGTTCAATTCCTTATATAGTTGCTATCTTATTATGCTTATAAAACTTGTAAAAACTATAACTTATTTTGGTGAACACCAAGCTTGTTTGAAAACTAAGTTAATCCTTCTAACTTAACTATAATAACACTTATTTATATGTATTATGATGTTATATTAAGTTAATATAAGAACTTATAACTTGTACATATGAAGAACACCTTGAAACTTAACATATATCGTTTAATCTCTATTCGGTAAAAAGCGGGCTGTTTTGGGTTGGGAATTAAAAACCTATCTTAGACTTTGAGTTCGAGGCTAAGACTTTGGAAATATGTTAATATATGTAAATAATACTTCCAGTATTTTTTTTTCATTATTTTAAACAAAGTGGAAGTATTTTATCCAAAATCATATTTTGGGTGGATGTCGAGATTTTTCCAAACCTGTCCACTGACACAAAAAGAGGGTAAAGCTCTAAAAATTACTACTTAGGCTTAACTTTTCAAATTGGTTTTGTAAACTTACTTCTTAAGGAATCCATAGCAATTTGATTCACTTTAAACGGTGTTGTAATGAATATTTGGCGAGCAAAACAAAATCTGCTAAAATTAACGTTGTATGGACGAAATTTATATTATAAAATCTATACTAACCATATCCCAGCTAACTTTTCTTGTATTATACATGTATTTTAACATGTCATGGTTACAAAATACATCAGATAAATCAAAAGACACCACATACACAATACGTGTAACTACAATAGCGGTATTGTGGGTCATGATTGAGTCTTATACAATACGTGTATACTATGTCTTGATTATTTCAAGGTGATATATCGATCTATATATTTACTACTAACTGTGGACTACTAACTGTGGACTACTAATTGTGGACTACTAGCGTTGGACTGCTAACTTGACAACTTAAAACACGTGATTGAAAGTATGAACTTAAACAATCACACGTAATTGAAAATATAAACTTAAACAATCACACGTGATTGAAAGTATGAACTTAAACAATCACATGTGATTGAAGATATGATATGAACTTGCTATATTAATTTTTTTCACATGTATTATTATCTGAATCGTTATTATTGTTATAGGTTCATGAATCCAAGGACGACGACCATATTTTTAATAAGTTGAAAACTTATTATTAATATACTTTTACTACCGTGAGTATATAGTCCCATTTTTAAACTCTAAAAATATTTTGGGATGAGAATACATGCATTTTATATTTTACGCTATGGACACAAGTACTTAAAATATATTCTATGTTGAGTTGTACCACCTTGCATATCTTCCCTAATAGCTTGGTAACTAATATTTACATGTTGTAAGAACATGTAAGCGCGAATTCTATTGATAGATCTATCGGGTTTGACAACTCCAACCGGGCTAGTCACTCTAGTATCGTAAACGGTTGCATAGTACTTCATTTTTACTACACTTGGTACAGTGTAGAGAGATTTCATAATAAAGGGAATATGCCACATTAATGGTTAAGTATGGTTACCGAAGCACTCAACAACTTATAGAATATCTTTATTGAAATATTTGTAACTATGAAATCTTGTGGTCTATATTTATATCGATGCTAACTTTAAACCTATATATCTTACCAACCTTTGTGTTGACTGTTTAAGCATGTTTATTCTCAGGTCCTTAAGAAAGTCTTCCGCTGTTGCATTATCTGAGCAAGCTATGCATGGAGTCTCATGTTTTTGTTTAAATGAAGTGTTGCATTCAATAAAAACTTTGTCATGTATTATATTCGACTGGTGTGTAGTATTTGGAAACCGATGTATTTTGGGGATTATTTCTTAAATAATCGCCCACTTGTTTAAAACATGCATTATGTATAATAATGGTGTGCTTTTTATGAAACGAATGCAATATTTTCTAAAACGTATCATATAGAGGTCAAATACCTCGCTATGGGACCAATGACTAACGTACTGCGTTTATAGTAATATGGACGGGTCGTTTCAGTTGGCATCAGATCGGTGGTCTTAGCGAACCAGGTCTTGCATTAGTGTGTCTAACTGATAGTTGTTAGGATGCATTAGTGGGTCTGGACTTCGACCTTAGCTGTATGTCAAAAGTTTTGCTTATCAATTTTTATCGGAAATTACCTGCTTATCATCTTAAGTCTAGACGTGTCTTACTGCATTCATTGCATAGATAGTGTATAGACAAATTCATATCTTTGCATATCTATTACAGTAAACTTTGTCTGACATCTTTTGAAAAATCCTCCGTAACTTATGAGATTCTTGTATTATAAATACATATGTAAATTATGTATTGAGGAATACCAAACTAGTCCTATAATTTATTTCATCTCAAAAATCTTTTCCCTACTCTGTACGAGATGGATCTTTTAACTGGTTCAAGTTTATCGGATTCCAACAGCTATTCCGATATGGATATTCACCTGAGCTCCGAAAGCAGTGTAACCGGAATGGATCAACCGATTAGCCATCATCTATTCTGGATGGATTGGGGATGGGTTCGTAGCCAACTCAGTCAATGGAGACGAGAAGAAGGCGATGCTTTCCACCCACCAAATTTCCCTCTCGGCGAAGAACCTGAAGCACTTACCGGCGAACCAGTCCGAAACACCATTTTTACCCTCATTTCCAGAGTATCTCGTCAAGATTATATATTATCTAAACTTCTAGATCTTATTCATCCTCTCGTTCCAACCGCCAATCATCCCAGTGTACTAAAAGAAGTCAACGAGCTTCGCGCTAGAGTGGTGGCTTTAGAGAATATGATGCAGAATTTACAAGCATCACAAGCCCCACAAGCACCAACTGCACCACCTGCATCCACACCAATGGTACCATTACCACCACCAACAACATCCGCATCGCAAGCTCCAACATCACAATCTATCCCATGAGCATAAACGGCATACGCCCTGTAGATATCAAGGAATACCAACAATATCAAACGATGAAGTATTGATTCATAACTTCATCGGAGAAATATCCTATGGTGATTATGTAATCTCTAAAGTTTTAGAGATTATTTATTCTAATCATAACCGTAAATCAAGATGAGTGGATGGATAGAGATGATAGAGGGGAGAATAGAAACCCTGACAGGAATGGTGCGTGCGTTACAAAATAGACTTGTTATACAAGCAGCACCAGCTGTACCAGCAGCACCTACAACATCACAAGCTCCGCCAGTTCCATAATCACCGACATCATCACAAATCAAGAACGAGCATATTGTATCAACGAGTTATGAAGTATTAACTCATTCCCTCTGAAAAAATTTATATGTATATTTTATATATATATATATGAGTTTTTAAACCATAATATATCTTTTCGTACTAAGCTATTAGGTGTGACGACCCGTCCAAATCCATCTGGACGAACACGTCATTCATTGATTTCATTGTGAGGTATTTGACCTCTATATGATACGTATTGTAAACATTGCATTCTTTTCAAAAGGTACACAATAAATGAATATCAATTTTTAAGGTTTTCAACGTTTGATGATTTCTACATATAGACAATCACCATAATTAATAGTTTATCATAATACATCCGTTGACAATGAAGGCAAAATAAGATACACGGTAATGATTTTGTGAATGCAAAGTTTTCTTGAATAAAGCATGTATGACTCCATGCACATAGCTTGTACCATATATAAGCAAACAGCGGAAGACTTCTAGAAAACCTGAGAATAAACATGCTAACAAGTGTCAACACAAAGGTTGGTGAGTTCATAGTTCTAATGTATCGTATAATCTGTATATAAAGGTGGATCACAATATTTCAGTTGTTTCATCCAGAAACGTTTATCAAAATATTCTACAAGATTGAGCACCCTGGTAACTAAGCTTTAACGTTTTAATAAGTACCCATGTTTTAACATACATGCAACCAACATGTACAATACACGCAAACCAACGTGTACTAAACTCAAATAGCATACGTCTGTTTTATAGTTCAGGCTAGGGTTTCTATACCTGGAACAGACGGGGATGTCAAGCCCTATGGATCCATATACTACTACTCGCGCCCACCAGTTCTTATAACTTGCAGTTAACAGTTACCAAAGCTAAGGGATTTTCGGTTCAAACTCAGTGTAGAATTTAGTATGTACTTGTATCCATTGCGTTTAAAATAAAGTGCATGTATTCTCAGCTCAAAAATATATATTGCAAAAGCAATTAAAAAGGGAGCAAATGAAACTCACCTTAGCAGCATATAAAGTTGTTCATCGTAATTTGACCGAAACTCGGTATATCAAATAATCGTAGATCTCAACCTAGAGAACATATGTTGGTCAATAAATGTCTATCAAGCTAGGTCAGGTCATAGTGTATCACAATCCTAATGCTCGAGATCGACACACAAAATTATCCAAAGTCGTTTCAAAAAGTCAATTTTGACAGTTGTTTAACCAAACGAGACGTGTTTTATATAAGGAATCATTTACTCAGCTGGTAATATCCAAAAATCCATTTTATCAATCTCGTAAACAAGTTGTTTAAATCCTAATTGCAGATTCAAAAGCAATTTCAATTAACGTCAATTATAATTCAGTTGACCATATCTTTTGATTCGTTCTTCGAAACTTTCCGATATCTAAATGAAAAGTTATTGATTTTTCGCCAGCTTTCCGAAAACATGTATATCATATACCTTTTACCAGTAATATATGTATTTAATTCGTGATTCATTATAAACTGTTTAACGACGAAATTTAGTATACAAGCATGTATAAATATATACACTCGAGCACTAGTATGTATACACTATTAATTTATAAAATATAAAATATAAATGCTTACGTATTAATATTGAGATTCAATATTGTAGAAAAGTATGTAGACGTAACGGAGATGATAAACACTAGGTTTGATTCATAAATATACCCTCGAACATTACCCATAACCTCCTTGGCAACAACCCACAATTTCCTTAGCTTTAGTTTGCTCGTAAACTCGTTTTGAAAGTGACACGCTCATAACCTCGTCGTAGTATTTTATGTATTAATATTAATAATAATAATAATAATAAGATTAATATTAATAATGTTAATATTAATAATAATAATAATAATAATAATAATAATATAAATTATAAATATAATATAGAGTAATATAGATGGATATGTGTGTGTGCATTATGCTAGAACTCGATCGAATTTATAGACTTTTCCTGAAATCTGACCCCATGCGATCGCATGGGTTTTGTGGGTAAATGCCATGCGATCGCATGGCCCGTAAATCCAGCTCACATCTGTTTTAACTTCTAGTTTGTCGACATATTAAATAAATATAAATATAATATATATAATTTATATAATTAATTATATATTATATTAAATTCACGTGCATAGTTGATTTGTAATTTTTGTTCCGATAAGTCGTACGTTGTCACATGACTTATGTCCCGGTTCCGGTTTTTCGAACGTCCTTACGTACACTGAGAAAACTGGCACTTTACCTTTCGTGACTCGTACATTTGTCAAAATATAGACTTAACTATCCATAAATTATATCACTCGAAATATAACTTATACATTCGAGTGTTTTGGTCATTTGCTTCTATAAATCATCGTCTCGTTATCTATCAAAGTAAATTTAATAATATTGCTTTAAATCAAAACGTTTAATAACCAAGTTAATATTCATAAACATGTTTTAAGTACACATCGCAAGTTATTAATACAATTACAATTCCAACTTACATATATGTTCAAATAGATATTTAAACCAATAAGATTTATGCACAGTATCATACAATTAATACATTGTTACACTTTCAAGTTATAGTGTATATATGTATCTTTTTACATATAATTGTTCGCGAATCGTTGAGAACAGTTGATGGGTAATTGAATAGTTCAAAAAAAATTTGAGATTTAGTTTTACAGACTTTTCTTATCGTGTCGGAAACGTTAATCATACAAAGATTAAGTTTAAATTTGGTCAAAAATTTCCCGGTCATCACAGTACCTACCCGTTAAAGAAATTTCGTCCCGAAATTTGAGTGAGGTCGTCATGACTAACAATAAAAATGTTTTCATGACGTATATGAGTTGATAAATAGAGTTTTATCACCGTTGGATAATATGGATAAAACAATCCGATTATTCGAAGCATATGAGAGAAGTTATCGTAATAGAATGAAATGAAGAATAAAGATTCGTCTTAACTTTTGACGTAGTAACGATTGATTTCCGGAATTTAAGGAATAGAAGATCTTCATAATTTAAATAGGATTTGATTCTTCGGGAATTAAGGAAATTATGATTTCCTTTGATTAAATGCGTAATCTGCCTCGATTGCTATGTCTGATATTTCGCTATAAATTGACCTCTTCCGTTTCATTATTTTCATCACTCTTACATCTTCTTCCTCATTTCTTATTTTCAAAAGATTGTAAAAATGCTTCATCCAGTTCTGATTCTTGATATACTCCTAACTTTCATATCTGTCATTCTTCTTTTTCATCTACCATCAGAGGAATCTGCTTACTTCTACTTTGCCCTTGGGGTTATAGTGCTTTTAATTCTCCCGTGTCTTTATGTTGCAATAAACATTGATATACACAGTTCGTAATTTATGTGTTGTTATCGGGCTTTATATTCTCCCTTATATTTCAAAGTTCCTACTTCTATCTTCTATAATTATTGTCATCCCCAGTTAATGCTTTCTTTTATTTGCTGCGATTTATACCCCCATTTCTATTTCGGAGTTTTGTCCCTTCGTTTCTTCTTCTTATGACTAAGCATTGCTTGTAATGGTCCAGAATTTGTAGGTATGAAGTTTCGAATGATCATAACTAATGTTTTAAGAAATTGTAATAACACGATCTTGATTGGTTAAATTACCAGAAGTTACGGGAAAAGATAGAACTATCAAGAATATATGTTCTTGATTTGTTTGGAGATTAGGTAAAATGTAATAGTCGTGTAACATGGCACATGATGACGTTATAGTCTGTGAATCATCATGTTCCATTAGAAACTCAGCATGACTTACTGTAATATAATCACCTTGATCAAGTGTCATTATATTATACTAACTCATGCTTCAGCTCCCAACACCACTTCAAAAATATTCATATTTTAAACTCGAAGGTTTCAGAATTTAGAAACTAAAATAGTTTCTTTTTATGATGTTACACAGATATCGCAAGGAGAAAATTGATTTCCGATAAGAATGATTATGGAATTATCTCCAGAAATATGGAGGATATTTATAATGAAAGATACGATGATATCTTAGAATTTCTAATATCAGATGATGATGAAGAATATTGTTCGCAAGGGTTTAGATTTGGAAGCAAGGTATTCGTTAATGGCTTCAGCAGATACTAAATCATTTGGATTCTTTGAAGGCAGGTTTATTCTTTGTGATTTGTCTACAGCCTCCTTCATACTTTGCTCAATCCATTTTTCAGTACCAAACTTTCTCTTTTTCTGTGCTTTTCCAACACACTACTATTTATCATCAAACTTTTGACTGTTACGGTCGTTTACAGTTTTTGCTGCTTCATCAGCATTTTTCAAGATTCTGAGTATTGATTCGCAGACTGGTTGCTTTTCAGATTTTCAGAATGAAAGCTCATAATTCTAAGAGATGAATGTTATATATATACATATGATGTTCTAGTACAGTTTTGAAGTAAAAGTATAGATTTGAAAGATGTAGGAATCTAAGAATGATGTCACGGGTTCAAAGTTATGACTTGGATTCTGATCCGTCAATATCAGAATATGTAATTGAATTTGTATGAAAACGATTGTGTATCGTTGTGAGCATTTAATAATCTTTGAATTAAAGTTGAAGAATGTACAGTATAATATATTAATTGTGAACTTATATATTTCCCGAGTATTACCTACCCGTTAAAGATTTCACAATTAATATTTTGTACAAAAGAATTTTTATTACCGTCTTTATGAAAATATATGTATGTATATTTTCTTCAGATGTAATACAGATTTAATGAGTTAATATCATATTAAGCTCATTTGATTTTCAACTTGAATTAGAAATGATTAATCTCTAAAACATTAAAGATTTAATAATCTTTACGGAGTATTTCACTAATGTAATCAATACTCAGTTTTATTGATATTTCCTCAGTGAATCATGTTGGTGCTCATGGAACTCTTGCTAACTTCGCAAGGTACGAATGATGTTTTCTAGAAAGTTTCGAATACATCGAAGATGAAAGTATAAAATCAACCATATAATTGAATAATATACTAAGTTTATTATGAAATGGAATTCATTGAATTGAAACAGAGATTGTAGTTAACGATGATTAAGTTGCTAACGAAGAATGTACATCATAGCATATTAGTAATATGAATTAACCGAGTAGTACATACCAGTTAAGATTCACACGTAATAGTGATGTTATGCGAGGTGTATATAAAATAGCTATTAAATTTTACAAGGAAATACTATTAAATACGATACAATTTTACACAAGATATTTATTTATTTAGAGAATGGATATACTTAAACCTTGCTACAACACTTATAGGCAGTGTACCTAATCGTACAGTAGTGTAGTTTTTAGTAAGTCCGGTTCGTTCCACAGGGAAAATCTTTTAATCAAAGCTTAACGCTATATTAGTTTAATTTTATAAAAATACAAATATATATATATAAGTAATATTATTATTATAAAGGGGGGTTTTTACCGTTTAATGACCGGTTTGTCGATTTTAAAACTTTTGTCGCAGTTAAAACAAAATGTAAAATATTAAATAAATAAAAGACTTAATTTAAAGCATAAAGTAAATAACGATAATGAAATTGCGAATAATAAAAGTGCGATAAAATAAACTTGCGATAATTAAAAAGTACGATAATTAAAAGTGCAATTAAATACAATAACAATAAAAATGCGATAATTAGAAGTGCAATTAAATATAAAATAAAGGAAATTAAATATGAAATAAAAGAATTATGCTTATTTAAACTTCCGTAATCATGATGTTTGACGTGTTGATTTTAGTTTTATGCCCATGGGTTAATTATCCTTTGTCATGGATTATTTAATATGTCCGTCTGGTTTTTGTCCATAACAGTCCATCAGTCATAAATATAAAGTGCGAGTGTCCTCGTCAAATTATTCTTATACCCGAAGTCAAATATTCCAACTAATTGGGGACTTAAACTGTAACAAGATTTTAATACTTTGTTTAATAATTACACCAGGATGTCGACTGAGTGTAACCCAAGGTTTTAATACTTTGTTATCAATTATGCCAAGTGTCCTTGTACATAATTTCACCCCTGTTTTAATAATTCTAGTGGCTATTAATCCATTCCTGTGTCCGGTTAAATGAACGATTATTCGTACATATAAATATCCCGCCCATCGTGTCCGATCGAGTGTATATGGTTATTTATAGGGACGTCCAATTGTAAATCTTTATATTAAAATTAACAAACTATCATTTAGTTAAACAAATATAAAGCCCATTAATAATCCATAGTCTAATTTCCACAAGTGTCGTTCTTTTGTCCAAACCCCAATTATGGTACAAAGCCCAATTACCCAATTTTAGTAATTAGCCTAACATCATGATTACTTCGGATTAAATAAGCATAATAATAACTTAGCTACGAGACATTAAATTAAAAAGGTTGAACATAACTTACAATGATTAAAAATAGCGTAGCGTTACACGGACAGAATTTCGACTTACACCCTTACAACATTCGCTAACATACCCTTATTATTAGGATTTAAAATTAAAATTAAAATTAAAATATAAATTATATATATATATTTACGTATATATTGAGAGAGAGATAGATTATGGATATTAAAATGATCAGAATTCGTTTGCTTTTGTAGGGAATTGAGTTCAGGGGGTCTCCGCGACTCGCGGCCTTTTCTGCCTTCAAACTCCGCGAGTCGCGGAGTTTGAAATTCCAGCTCACCAACTTTGGAGTCTTTCTTGCCGATGGATTTTTATTATTTATATAATATATAAATAATTATAAGAATTATTTAAATATTATATTATATTTATGTGCATAGTTGACTTGTAATTTTTAGTCCGTTGCGTCGAGCGTTGAGAGCTGACTCTGGTCCCGGTTCCGGATTTTCGAACGTCCTTGCGTACAATTTAATATCTTGTACTTTGCGTTTTGAATCTTGTACTCTTGTAATTTCGAGACGTTTCTTATCAATAATTGGAACCTCTTTGATTGTATTTTGTACTTTTGAGCTTTTTGGTCGTTTGCGTCTTCAATTCGTCGAATCTGTCTTTTGTCTTCACCTTTTAATATTTAAACGAATATCACTTTTAAATAGAACAATTGCAACTAAAAGCTTGTCTTTCTTGGGGAATAATGCTATGAAATATATGTTCGTTTTTAGCATTATCAAATATTCCCACACTTGAGCGTTGCTTGTCCTCAAGCAATATAGTCTTGAAATACTAGAATCACTTCTTTATTCTTCACACTTTGTACATCAGTGATTTCTTTACGGCGGTATAAACAATGGTAGTAACGTTGTGGTTTACAGTCCCATATGACTATAAAAATTTAGATCCTTTAAGGAAATTGGATCTTTATGAAAACATTTGATCTTTTGAAAATTAAATCTAGCTTTTACCCTAGATAAGTTTTCCGGAATAACCCTTCACCGGTGTTTGCAAAATATTTTTGTGGGTTTGGTGGGTTTCAGATTTGAAAATTTTAGCTCAAAACTTATGGTTTTGTGTCACCCACTTGCTAACCTTGTATTTGGAAAGCAACACGTCCAGTTTACTTGTCCCGTATATTACCTTTCGGTAAACTACCGTCCGGTTGTAAAGGAAAGCGTTGAACAAGCAACTGTTAAGGCAATGTCCCCTGACATGCTTTTAATTTTGGTCTATAACGTGTCGGACGCAATTACTATCCTTTGTAGGAGAAATAGTAAAGCTCACCCTTATAATTTTCCGGTCTGGCACAAGGTCCTGTCTTTGACCATGCTATGCAACCACCGTTCTTACGGTTGACACCCGATTTGGTTCAGGTGACCTAATGAATTCCAGGTGAATTCCTAGGATTTTACGTTCAATGGTAATGAACGCATTGAAAATGAGTTTTTAGAAAACAAATCGGTTTGTAATTTTGATCAAAATATTTTCTCGTTCAGGCTTAAAAGCTGATTTTTGATCTTTTAAGGAGATTATCCTTTCTGGGGATCTGATTCACTAGTCTTATCCAGCTAATTTGCACGGTGCCCCCCCATTGTACGAGATAAATCTTTCTCTTGGTTAGGATAAATCTGACCACTTGGCGACCCTGTTTGATGCTGAGGTCCGTGGATTTCCTGCTGATTTTAATGATGACTTTTCTAGATTTTTAGTCAACCTACAGCTGGTCTGGACGACAACTTCCTGACCTAAATCAAGAAGCGCGTTTCTTTTTCGGAAGACTTTACTTCCTTTTAATGATGGAATTGATTCATCGTGTAGATCCATCTTTCTTACAGTAAATCGGGTAAAACAGTTAATTATCGTTCAAAACAAAAGTATTTTTAATTATTTGTTAGAGAAATATGTGACATATGTTTAAAATATCTTGGTAAATTTTCCCACACTTGGCTTTTATTTTCCTTTTTATTGTCCTCTATTCCATTTTAAATGAATTTTAACATTTTGGTTTGTTTCTCAATTTATGTCCTTTCCGAGGTAACAATAATTTCGGTGTTAAAACCTAGTTTTATCGTTCATAAATATGTATAAACATGATTTTGAGTTCATTTAATTGAAAATTTTGAAAAATTTTACTAGAATTGGGTAGTCAATATATAAGATTAGGGCTGTTCTTTATTATCAGAGAGCACTAGATTCTAATACAACTACTACTTTACTACTACTTTTAATGGTAACCAAGTGTTTAAGATAAAAATTTTTTTTTTAAAAAATCCGAAAGAATTTAACCCCTTCCCACACTTAAGATCTTGCAATGCCCTCATTTGCAAGAAATCAGTAACAATTTAAATTATTGAGGGTGATTAGCGTAGAAATGATTAAATTTTACCAAAGTTTCCAAACATATTTGTGTTTGTGTTGAATGATAAATGGTGCACATCATTTGTTCATTCCGTCTTGTTGTTATTTCACATATATTTTGCATATTGTCGTCAAAATTAGTTGCTTTTGCTGAACTTAATGCCAGTCTTTGAAAATGCGTTGTTTTACCCTGTTGTGTACATAAGATAAACTGCAAACATATATACATATTTTTGAAGTTTGGTATATTACCCCACATTCAAAAATTATTAAAATCTAATAATAAAAGTTAGAAAATTATAAAAACTATTACAATATTAACATAAGTATTAAATGTATCAACATTACAAATTATAAAATAAATAAAACTAAGTAGACTAGGGATGATACTGATACCAGTAGGGATTCCATGCATAACCATAGGTGTTATAAAATGCTTCGGCTGGGTTATACGTAGGATACGGTGGTTGGATCTCTATAGACTAGGGAGGAAATACGGGCGATGGAGTAGGAATATAGTTTCTACCTATTTGTTGGCAATAAGCTATGATTTGGTTTTGATGAACTTGCCAATCTTCAAATGCTCGATGTCTAGCATTTTCGTACTCTTGTGAAGCTATAAACCATTGCATTTCTGTCATTTCATTTCCCCCTCCCACATTACCTGGCTGTTGGTTTCTCTCAACCTATGGATGTCTACCATTATATCGTACTGCGGCGTTATTTCGCCTCTTCAAAACCTTCGCACCATGGTATACATTTAAACCTATGGTATCGCGGGGTTCTGGTTCTTCGACTAATAATCCCCCCCGACTTATATCCACACCGAGATATTCAGCAATCAAAGTAATAAATATACCATCTCCTATTATGCTATGCGGTCTCATCCCCCTAACCATAGCTGATAAATAATAACCCACACAATAAGGTATACTTACAGCGCTTTGTGGGTCTCGAATACACATGTGGTAAAACAAATCCTGTTCATTTACCTTTTCCTTATTCTTACCTCATTGTGTAATCGAATTGGCTAAAAACCTATGAATTACTCTTAATTCAGCTCTATCTATATCCAAATAAGAGTAATTTCCCCCTTTGAATCAGTGATGGCTAGTCATTTGACTCCATACACCATGTGTATCAAAATTCTCATCTATCTTCCTACCGTTCAATATCAACCCTCTACAATCGGCAGATGCTAACTCCTCAGGCGTATATATACGTAAAGCCTGAGCCATGTCTAGTAAAGACATGTGGCACATCGAACCTCCTAACAAAAATCTAATAAAAGATCGATCGGTTAAACTAGCTACCCGATCATTTAATTCTATACTACACAATAATTCTTCACACCATACTTTATATACAGGTCTACGCATGTTGAATAACCGTACCCAATCGTTAAAAGTAGAATTACCATACCTCTGTGCAAGTAATTCCCTAATTGGCCCGGCCAATTCTACAGCTTCTAATGGTCCCCATTCTATGACCCTAGGTACTTCAACAGCTTTAGAATGAAGAGTATGCAAGTCCCTTTGGTATTTTGGATAATCTATCCAAAGTCTATCAAATCTCAGGTTCGGGTGCAAATCTTCCAAGTGCATATCAGAAAATGTCATGACTGGATGAGGTATATCTTGTTTGTAGTAGTTATCCACCTCCTGTTGTTCCGCATTCTCAGCAGGAGCATTGCGAGCTTGGGATGAAGATTCACCCCTTTCAGTCTGCAAAACACATCAAACACAATTTTTGTGCATCCAAATATGCATTAGTGTCAGCAAAATCATCAATCAAAATAATTACAATGACATGTTTAATTTATATCAAACTTAAGCTCATTTTCATATTTTCATCAAATCTACACTTTTTCAAATAAGCATATACGAAAATGTTCGCCAAGTTCATAAGTATTCAACACAAATAACATGTCAAAATAATCATTACTAGCAATTAAACAAGTCTCAATTGGCATTATCTCTCAAAAATCAAGTTCATGAATTTTAGACTTGAAAAAGTCCACTTTAATTCTCAAAATCATGTTTAGGCTCAAAGTTTGGATCATTTAACTACCTAAACATGTTACACTACTTAATTTAGCAACAATTCATGACAAAAAACAGTCATAACCTGTTTATATCAAAAAGCCCCAAATTGCTCAAGAACACAAACCCTAGATTACTCAAAATTTGAAGTTTAAGGCTTCTAATCATGTTAAATAGCATCAATCTAGGTTATACAAGCATAATACATAAGCAATTTAAGCATAATTACACTAAAAAGCATCAAAATCGAATTGGGTATAAATTTGCTCAAGAACACCAATTTTTGGATTAAATGGTGTTTAGGTGTAGAAATTTACCGTTTTTCTTGAGTAATTCCTTGATAGCATCCTTCTTAACACGATTTAAGTAAAAGATTTGATGATTAACGGTGAAAAATTGTGAATTTGGGAGTGTTTTCTCGGGTTTTATTTCGCAGTATTTTTGTGGTGTGGTGTGTGGACTGATCAGTTTACGTATTTATTTTTTTCTGGGTTTTGGTCCCTCCGCGAGTCGCGGTGTTTGACCCTTCAAACTCCGCGAGTCGCGGAGTTTGTATTTTTTTTTTAAACATCTTATACTAATTAAAACAATTAAGTAATTAATTTTAAATTTTAAATTTTGTTTCCCTTGTTATTTAGGACGAGGTCGTTTCGGATCGATGTCCTAGTCCGTCCTTCGACAAAATTTTAAAATTTGTCTTTTTGTAGTGATTGTTTTAAAAGCTAAGATTTTTGGGTTTTTTTAATGTTTTTGGCATACTTTAATTCAATAAGATTAAAAATAATGATAATAAAAGTTCTCGTCCCTCCCTTGGATAAAGCAATTTCGGTTCAAAGACCTAGTCTTCAACTTACGACGAATTTTAAAAATCATATTTTTAACTTAACGAAATAAAGTAAATTTTTGTTTTTAAATTCACACCAACTTAAATTTAAAAATGCATAAAATTAAAAATTTACACCAAACTTAATTAAAAATGCATAATATTAAAAATTCACACCAAACTTTATATTATATTTTTATTTTTATACATACAAACTTATATTAAAAATATTAATTTTTCAAATATTGACAAACTTAAATATATTGATTTTACAGAGTTCACAATATTAATTTAAGATTTATATATTAATTTTAAAATGGTAAAAATAAAATTAAAAATCTTTTTGGCTTTTTATCCCACTTTAATCAATCAAATATTATCAAAAATATGCGCCCCTCTTTTCGGTAAAGTAATTTCGGTTTCATAACCTAATTTAACTCATGACGAATTTTTGAAATATTTTGGGTTGATTGATTAAAGATATTTATACCTTAAGAATAAACGTTAAATTTCGCAGTGATGTAATAAATTTTTGTATGATATTAATAATTTCGATCGCCAAACCTAATTTTATTCAATACCAATTTAATACTTTATAGCGAACAAATTAGCGTTTATTATCAAAAGGTTAAAAATAAAAATAAAAATAAAAACAAAAAAAAACTGTACAGACTTACCTGTGAGATAGTATTCTTAGTTATACGATCTATCCCATTCATAAGATAGTCGGTTTAATTGGTTTTCCATGGCTACATAGGCGTAACCTCGAACATTCAATGTTTTTTCTTCTAAACATATGAACGGTCCGTCTCTGCATAAAGTAACAAATTCGGTATTTGAATAGGTTTGATTATTTGAACATTTACCTCCATGTGACCATTTTCCGCATTTGTGACATCTTTCTAGGTGTCGTGCTCTTCTTTTCGCTGCGAATTTTGATTTTCCTTTACCAAATTGTAACTTATTATCTTCGCATCTGGATTCTTTTCTTACTTCGTCCAATCTTTCTCTGATTACTGATACTATTTCACTCGGAAGTGTGTCATTATTACGTTTAGTGATCAAAGCGTGTAGCATTAGACCATGGTTTAGTTCACAGGCAGTCTTCATTTCATAAAAACCTAAAAAAATAAAAATTCAGAATGGGGGGAGAAGACTAGTTCTTTAGGGTCTGCTAGGGAAAGACCATTCGGGTTCCATTTTCGAGAACTATACGAAAACAGAAAATCTAACTCTAACAGAAATACATATTATCCTTTAAAGACTTGATTCTCCCCACACTTAGTTAGCTGTGGTATCGAAATTGTGATTAACTTCATTGTCGAATTTCATTGGACTATCTATGTAGTGTTTAACTCTGTGACCATTAACTTTAAATTCAATCACATTTGAATTTATTAATTCTATCGTTCCGTATGGGAAAACTCTTTTGACTATGAATGGTCCAGACCATCTTGATTTCAATTTTCCAAGAAATAGCTTGAATCGTGAATTGAAAAGAAGAACTCTGTCTCCTTCTTTAAATTCTTTTAAACTTCTGATTCTTTTATCATGCCATTTCTTCGTTCTTTCCTTATAGATTAACGAATTTTCGTATGCTTCATGTCTTAATTCTTCTAATTCGTTTAGTTGACTTAATCGTAGACGTCCAGCTTCATGTAAATCAAGATTACATGTCTTCAAAGCCTAAAATGCTTTGTGTTCAATTTTTACTGGAAGATGACATGCTTTTTCGTAAACGAGTCTAAAAGGTGTGGTTCCAATTGGAGTTTTGTAGGCTGTTCTAAAAGCCCAGAGTGCATCCTCTAATTTAATGGACCATTCCTTCGGATTTGATCCTACGGTTTTCTCTAGAATACGTTTTAAAGCTCGGTTGGTATTTTCAACTTGTCCACTTGTTTGTGGATGATAAGCAGTGGAGATTTTATGAGTTACTCCATATCTTTTAAGAACTTTCTCAAGTTGATTATTACAGAAATGAGTACCCCGATCACTTATTAAAGCTTTCGGTGTTCCAAACCTTGCAAAAAGACGTTTTAAAAAGTTGACTACAACTCGTGCATCGTTAGTTAGGAGAGCTTGTGCTTCCGCCCATTTAGATACATAATTAATGGCTACGAGAATATAGAGATTATTATGAGATTTTGGAAATGGATCCATAAAGTCAATACCCCAAATGTCAAATACTTCACATACTTGAATGATATTTTGTGGCATTTCATCACGTTGACTTATTTTTCCGGCCCTTTGACAAGCATCACAGGATTTGCAAAGAAGGTGTGCGTCTTTGTAAATTGTAGGCCAATAGAATCCAACTTCATAAACTTTTCTTGCTGTTAGTTGAGGCCCATAATGCCCTCCTGTTGGTCCTGTGTGACAATGGTTTAAAATTTTACTAGCTTCATCTCCGAATACACATCGGCGTATTATTCCATCTGAACAACTTTTAAATAGATGTGGATCTTCCCAAAAATAGTGTTTTATATCACTAAAGAATTTCTTTCGTTTTTGGTACTATAATCCTTTTTCAAGGAATCCACATACTAAGTAGTTTGCATAGTCTGCAAACCATGGAATTTCATTATAATCTATCTTCAATAGATATTCATCAGGAAAGTTGTCTTGTATGGCCGATTCATTTAGAACTTCTAACTCAGGATTTTCAAGACGAGAAAGATGATCAGCGGCGAGATTTTCTGCTCCTCTTTTATCTCGGATTTCAATATCGAATTCTTGTAAGAGTAAGATCCAACGGATTAATCTTGGTTTAGCATCTTGTTTCGAAAATAGGTATTTAAGAGCAGAATGGTCGGTATAGACCACCGTTTTTGCTAGAACGAGATATGATCGAAATTTGTCAAAAGCAAAGACAATAGCAAGGAGTTCTTTTTCAGTAGTTGTGTAATTTGTTTGTGCTCCTTGTAACATCTTACTAGCATAATATATAGGTTGAAATCGTTTTTCAATCCTTTGTCCTAAAACGGCTCCCATTGCAAAATCACTTGCATCGCACATTAGTTCAAACAGTAGATTCCAATTTGGTGTTATCATGATCGGCGCATTAGTGAGTTTCTCTTTAAGAATATTAAAAGATTTGATACATTCATCTGAAAAGATGAATGGAGCATCCTTTTCTAGGAGTTTATTCATAGGAGTGGCAATTTTAGAAAAGTCTTTTATGAAACGTCGGTAAAAACCGGCACGCCCTAGAAAACTCCTAACTCCTCTAACATTGGTGGGATGTGGAAGTTTAGCAATTACATCTACTTTAGCTCTATCCACTTCAATTCCTTCCTTTGAAATTTTATGTCCAAGAACGATGCCTTCTTTAACCATAAAATAGCATTTCTCCCAATTAAGAACTATATTTGATTGTTCGCATCTAATAAGCATTCGTTCCAGATTAACTAGACATGATTCAAATGTATCATCGAAGACTGAAAAGTCGTCCATGAAAACTTCCATGCATTCTTCTATCATGTCGTGAAAAATCGCCATCATGCACCTTTGAAAGGTTGCAGGGGCGTTGCAAAGTCCAAATGGCATGCGTTTGTAAGCAAAAGTACCATAAGGGCACGTGAATGTGGTTTTCTCTTGATCTTCGGGTGCTATTGGAATTTGAAAATATCCGGAAAATCCATCAAGAAAACAATAGTA
Source organism: Rutidosis leptorrhynchoides (assembly GCF_046630445.1). NCBI lineage: Eukaryota > Viridiplantae > Streptophyta > Magnoliopsida > Asterales > Asteraceae > Rutidosis > Rutidosis leptorrhynchoides. The sequence goes on along the minus strand of NC_092333.1, from coordinate 105,472,355 downwards.
ACTATTTCCGGCTAATCTTTCCAACATTTGATCAATGAAAGGTAAGGGAAAGTGATCTTTTCTGGTGGCGTCATTTAATTTTCTATAATCAATACACACACGGCATCCTGTTACAGTCCTAGTAGGAATAAGCTCATTTTTCTCATTTGTAATGACAGTCATGCCACCCTTCTTAGGCGCGCATTGAACTGGGCTTACCCATGGACTATCAGAGATTGGATAAATTAAACCTGCATTTAGCAGTTTAATAATTTCTTTTTTAACTACATCTTGCATATTAGGATTTAGTCTTCGTTGGCGTTGCACATACGTTTTATGACCTTCTTCCATAAGGATTTTATGTGTGCAATACGAAGGACTTATTCCTTTAATATCATGAATCTTCCATGCAATGGCTGGTTTATGAGCTTTCAACACAGAAATGAGTTGTGATTTCTCATTTTTAGTAAGAGAAGACGATATTATTACAGGTAATTCAGATTCACCATGTAAATAAGCGTATTCCAAATGGTTTGGAAGTGGCTTTAACTCTAATATCGGAGGTTCTTCTATCGATGATTTATATCGATATCTGTCTTCTTCTTTTAGCATTTGAATTTCTTCTGTTGTTGGTTCATATCCATTAGCTATAAGTGTAGCTAACATTTCAGCTTCATCAATTGGTTCATTACCTTCTCCTAAAGAACATTCTCCTGTTCCTTGTAATTCTGGAAATTCTTCTAACAATTCTGCATGTGAATCTATAGTTTGAATATAATAACATGTATCATCTGCAGATTGCGGTTGTTGCATTGCTCTATCAACTGAAAAGGTAACACTCTCATCCTCTATACTTAGGGTCAATTTCTTACCAAACACGTCTATCATTGCTTTAGCCGTGTTTAAGAATGGTCTTCCTAATATGAGAGGAACTTGAGAATCTTCTTCCATGTCCAGAACAACAAAATCTACTGGAAATACTAAAGTACCAACTTTGACTAGCATGTTCTCAATTATCCCTCTAGGATATTTTATTGATCGATCGGCTAGTTGTATACTTATTCTGGTTGGTTTCAATTCTCCAAGGTCTAGTTTAGCGTATAGTGAATACGGCATTAAATTTATACTAGCACCTAAGTCTGCCAATGCTTCTATTGAACTAAGACTACCCAGAAAACATGGAATTGTGAAACTTCCTGGATCAGATAATTTTTCTGGTATCTTATTCAACAGCACTGCTGAACAATTAGCGTTCATAGTAACAGCCGAGAGTTCTTCCATTTTCTTTCTATTCGTGATCAGATCTTTCAAGAATTTAGCATATCTAAGCATTCCTGAAATCACATCAATGAAAGGAAGATTTACATTTATCTATTTAAACATATCCAAGAATTTGGATTGCTCGGCTTCAAGTTTCTCTTTCTTCATTTTACTCGGGTAAGGAAGTGGTGGTTGGTATGGTTTAACATAAGGTTTAGCCTTAACTGTGTTATCTTCATTAACCTTTTCAACTACCGGTTCTGTTTCCTTATCTTGTTCAGGTTGTGGTTCTTGTGGAGTAGGAATAGCTTCATCAGAATTTACAGGTATTTCAGGTGGTTTAAGTGTTGTACCACTTCTTGTGGTAATTGCTTTAGCTGTTTCATTCCGGGGGTTAGCATTTGTATCACTAGGTAGACTTCAAGGTTTTCTTTCACCTATTAACCTTGCTAGGTTACTTACTTCTTGTTCCAAGTTTTGAATAGAAGCTTGTTGATTTTTAAATGCTTGAGCATTTTGTTCATTTGTTTGTTTCTGAGATGTGAAAAACTGCGTTTGAGTTTCAACTAGCTTCGTCATCATATCTTCTAAATTTGGCTTTTTATCATCGGGTTGTGGTGGTTTGTTTTGAAAATTAGGTCTTTGCTGATTGTAATTATTGTTGGACACTTGTTGATTGCTAGGACCTTGTTGGTTGTTGTATGGAATATTTCGGTTATAGTTCTGGTTTTGATTGTAAATCGGTCTTGGCGGTTGATAATTATTCTGATAATTATTTCCAGGCCTTTGGTTTATGTATGAAATATTCTCTCTTTGTTCCATTGTTAATTCAATACTTAGACAATCTTTTGTCAAATGTGGTCCTCCACACTGCTCACAACTAATTCGTATTGAGTGAATATCCTTAGTCATCTTTTCCATTCATCTCTCCACAGCATCTATCTTTGCGGAAATGGAATCTAAGTCATGGCTAGAATCGGCTCTAGCTGCTTTAGATGATCTAACGATATCTTTTTCTTGGTGCCACTCATGTGAGTGGGAAGCAGTGTTATCAATAATTTTATAAGCATCAGTTTCGGTTTTCTTCATAATAGAACCACCAGCTGCTATATCGATGTCTTTTCTTGTAGTGATGTCGCATCCTTGGTAGAATATTTGTACTATTTGACAGGTGTCTAAACCATGTTGCGGACATCCTCTTAATAACTTTCCAAATCTTGTCCACGCCTCATATAGAGTTTCATTCGGTTTTTGTGTGAACGTAACAATTTCTCCTTGAAGTCTTACGGCTTTAGATGCCGGAAAGAATTGTTTAAGAAATTTTTCAACTAAAGCATCCCATGTATCAATCGCCCCTTCAGGTAACGATTCCAACCAATCTTTGGCTTCTCTCTTTAAAGTCCAGGGAAATAACATGAGATATATCTGTTCATCCTCAACTTCTCTTATTTTAAATAGAGTGCAGATCCTATTAAAGGTACGAAGATGTTCATTTGGATCTTCCTTCGGCGCACCACTAAATTGGCATTGATTAGTCACCATGTGTAGAATTTGTCCTTTGATTTCATAATCTGGCGCATTAATGTCTGGATGAGTAATTGCGTGACCTTGGCCAGTGCGTTTAGCTCTCATTCGGTCTTCCATACTTAAAGGTTCTAGATTCTCCATAATTGAATTTGTTGAATCGGAATCACTAGAGGATTCTGATTTAATGGTTCGTTCCTCAATAATCTCTGTTTGAATGATTGGTGGTTCCGGAGGAAAGTTTAGTGGTTCAGGATCTATGAATCGTCCCTGAATATTCTCCGGATTCTCAATTGTGAGGTCGGGTTCAAAAAATGGATTATCGGAAATTTGAACTGGAGTACTTGGTCGACTGGATGACGATTCTAAAGAAAAATCAACGGTGGTAATATTTGCTAAATGTCTTGATCTAGTTACAGGTGGTGAACGTATAAAAGGTGGTAAACGTCTTGCTCGGTGCATTCACTGAATATCCTATTAGTTTTTAAAAAGGAAAGAAAAATTATATAAGTTATCCAATTAATAGACTTTTCTGATTTTTCTCACGTTTCGAATAGCCAAAAGATGCAGCAGAGGGGAAGGATTCGTTTGGTCTCAATATAATTAAGGACTGTTTGGCTCCAATAACCCGGTCCACGTACAAATCCAACTATTACTACGAACCAGAAAATTTTAATGTCTATCAATTTAACCACTTAAAATAAATTTTCGTAATTTTAAGAAATTTAGATAAGAAGTAGAATAAAAAAATCTATGTCCTAAAAACTAGAATAGCGAGAAATAAGAAAGAAAAAAGAGCGTGTCGGAAAAAGATCGAAAAATAAAAATAAGAAAGAAAAAGAGTGACTTATAGAACTTAAAAACACTCGACTAACCCAACCTTATTACTATCACTAACTTAAAATTATAATCGCAAATTGAGATTACTAATTGGAATGATAATTGATACATAGGTAAAAGGCGTCTAAAAATATTAAAGCTTACAAGTAAAACTATATCCCAAATGGCAATAACTTAAAAAGAAACTAAAACTTAAAAAGGCGTCGCAAAATTCTAAAGCACCTAAATCTTAGTCTAAAGAAAAACCACTTAAGGAATTTTACGGCAAAGCCTAAAAATCTAGGAATAAAAATATAACTATGGCAAAAACTAAGTTTAAAACTAAAAACTAGCGAAAAATACAAATATTACGCTAAAACAATTAAAAAGGGACAAAATATAAAAATATACTAAAAGTTGTGAAAATTACAATTTTTATAAAAATATTATTTTTATATTATTTAATTTATAAAACTATTAATTTTATAAACTAATTAAACTAATTAAAATTTAAAATACAATTTATTTTAAAAATTTAAAACTAATTATAATAATAATTAAGTAATTAGGGTTAATAATAATAATAAATAATAATTACACCGTAATAAATGCTGTTAGGGTTTCTGTGTGGCCCGTGTCAAACGGCTCCGCGAGTTGCGGTGCTCGAAGCTGTAAATTCCGCGAGTCGCGGGGTTCCAATTTTCAGATGACAGGTTGAATAAAATTCGACGCGTTTTACTTTTTTTTTCGGTTATTAAATTTATATTTTAAATAAACACAAAATTTTTAAATAAAACTTATATTTTTGTAAACAGTTGATGTTATAGTGTATATATACATTGTTACACTTTCAAGTTATAGTGTATATATGTATCTTTTTACATATAATTGTTCGCGAATCGTTGAGAACAGTTGATGGGTAATTGAATAGTTCAAAAAAATTTTGAGATTTAGTTTTACAGACTTTGCTTATCGTGTCGGAAACGTTAATCATACAAAGATTAAATTTAAATTTGGTCAAAAATTTCCCGGTCATCACAGTACCTACCCGTTAAAGAAATTTCGTCCCGAAATTTGAGTGAGGTCGTCATGACTAACAATAAAAATGTTTTCATGACGTATATGAGTTGATAAATAGAGTTTTATCACCGTTGGATAATATGGATAAAACAATCCGATTATTCGAAGCGTATGAGAGAAGTTATCGTAATAGAATGAAATGAAGAATAAAGATTCGTCTTAACTTTTGACGTAGTAACGATTGATTTCCGGAATTTAAGGAATAGAAGATCTTCATAATTTAAATAGGATTTGATTCTTCGGGAATTAAGGAAATTATGATTTCCTTTGATTAAATGCGTAATCTGCCTCGATTGCTATGTCTGATATTTCGCTATAAATTGACCTCTTCCGTTTCATTATTTTCATCACTCTTACATCTTCTTCCTCATTTCCTATTTTCAAAAGATTGTAAAAATGCTTCATCCAGTTCTGATTCTTGATATACTCCTAACTTTCATATCTGTCATTCTTCTTTTTCATCTACCATCAGAGGAATCTGCTTACTTCTACTTTGCCCTTGGGGTTATAGTGCTTTTAATTCTCCTGTGTCTTTATGTTGCGATAAACATTGATATACACAGTTCGTAATTTATGTGTTGTTATCGGGCTTTATATTCTCCCTTATATTTCAAAGTTCCTACTTCTATCTTCTATAATTATTGTCATCCCCAGTTAATGCTTTCTTTTATTTGCTGCGATTTATACCCCCATTTCTATTTCGGAGTTTTGTCCCTTCATTTCTTCTTCTTATGACTAAGCATTGCTTGTAATGGTCCAGAATTTGTAGGTATGAAGTTTTGAATGATCATAACTAATGTTTTAAGAAATTGTAATAACACGGTCTTGATTGGTTAAATTACCAGAAGTTACGGGAAAAGATAGAACTATCAAGAATATATGTTCTTGATTTGTTTGGAGATTAGGTAAAATGTAATAGTCGTGTAACATGGCACATGATGACGTTATAGTCTGTGAATCATCATGTTCCATTAGAAACTCAGCATGACTTACTGTAATATAATCACCTTGATCAAGTGTCATTATATTATACTAACTCATGCTTCAGCTCCCAACACCACTTCAAAAATATTCATATTTTAAACTCGAAGGTTTCAGAATTTAGAAACTAAAATAGTTTCTTTTTATGATGTTACACAGATATCGCAAGGAGAAAATTGATTTCCGATAAGAATGATTATGGAATTATCTCCAGAAATATGGAGGATATTTATAATGAAAGATACGATGATATCTTAGAATTTCTAATATCAGATGATGATGAAGAATATTGTCCGCAAGGGTTTAGATTTGGAAGCAAGGTATTCGTTAATGGCTTCAGCAGATACTAAATCATTTGGATTCTTTGAAGGCAGGTTTATTCTTTGTGATTTGTCTACAGCCTCCTTCATACTTTGCTCAATCCATTTTTCAGTACCAAACTTTCTCTTTTTCTGTGCTTTTCCAACACACTACTCTTTATCATCAAACTTTTGACTGTTACGGTCGTTTACAGTTTTTGCTGCTTCATCAGCATTTTTCAAGATTCTGAGTATTGATTCGCAGACTGGTTGCTTTTCAGATTTTCAGAATGAAAGCTCATAATTCTAAGAGATGAATGTTATATATATACATATGATGTTCTAGTACAGTTTTGAAGTAAAAGTATAGATTTGAAAGATGTAGGAATCTAAGAATGATGTCACGGGTTCAAAGTTATGACTTGGATTCTGATCCGTCAATATCAGAATATGTAATTGAATTTGTATGAAAACGATTGTGTATCGTTGTGAGCATTTAATAAATTTTGAATTAAAGTTGAAGAATGTACAGTATAATATATTAATTGTGAACTTATATATTTCCCGAGTATTACCTACCCGTTAAAGATTTCACAATTAATATTTTGTACAAAAGAATTTTTATTACCGTCTTTATGAAAATATATGTATGTATATTTTCTTCAGATGTAATACAGATTTGATGAGTTAATATCATATTAAGCTCATTTGATTTTCAACTTGAATTAGAAATGATTAATCTCTAAAACATTAAAGATTTAATAATCTTTACGGAGTATTTCACTAATGTAATCAATACTCAGTTTTATTGATATTTCCTCAGTGAATCATGTTGGTGCTCATGGAACTCTTGCTAACTTCGCAAGGTACGAATGATGTTTTCTAGAAAGTTTCGAATACATCGAAGATGAAAGTATAAAATCAACCATATAATTGAATAATATACTAAGTTTATTATGAAATGGAATTCATTGAATTGAAACAGAGATTGTAGTTAACGATGATTAAGTTGCTAACGAAGAATGTACATCATAGCATATTAGTAATATGAATTAACCGAGTAGTACATACCAGTTAAGATTCACACGTAATAGTGATGTTATGCGAGGTGTATATAAAATAGCTATTAAATTTTACAAGGAAATACTATTAAATACGATACAATTTTACACAAGATATTTATTTATTTAGAGAATGGATATACTTAAACCTTGCTACAACACTTATAGGCAGTGTACCTAATCGTACAGTAGTGTAGTTTTTAGTAAGTCCGGTTCGTTCCACAGGGAAAATCTTTTAATCAAAGCTTAACGCTATATTAGTTTAATTTTATAAAAATACAAATATATATATATATAAGTAATATTATTATTATAAAGGGGGGTTTTTACCGTTTAATGACCGGTTTGTCGATTTTAAAACTTTAGTCGCAGTTAAAACAAAATGTAAAATATTAAATAAATAAAAGACTTAATTTAAAGCATAAAGTAAATAACGATAATGAAATTGCGAATAATAAAAGTGCGATAAAATAAACTTGCGATAATTAAAAAGTACGATAATTAAAAGTGCAATTAAATACAATAACAATAAAAATGCGATAATTAGAAGTGCAATTAAATATAAAATAAAGGAAATTAAATATGAAATAAAAGAATTATTCTTATTTAAACTTCCGTAATCATGATGTTTGACGTGTTGATTTTAGTTTTATGCCCATGGGTTAATTGTCCTTTGTCATGGATTATTTAATATGTCCGTCTGGTTTTTGTCCATAACAGTCCATCAGTCATAAATATAAAGTGCGAGTGTCCTCGTCAAATTATTCTTATACCCGAAGTCAAATATTCCAACTAATTGGGGACTTAAACTGTAACAAGATTTTAATACTTTGTTTAATAATTACACCAGGATGTCGACTGAGTGTAACCCAAGGTTTTAATACTTTGTTATCAATTATGCCAAGTGTCCTTGTACATAATTTCACCCCTGTTTTAATAATTCTAGTGGCTATTAATCCATTCCCGTGTCCAGTTAAATGAACGATTATTCGTACATATAAATATCCCGCCCATCGTGTCCGATCGAGTGTATATGGTTATTTATAGGGACGTCCAATTGTAAATCTTTATATTAAAATTAACAAACTATCATTTAGTTAAACAAATATAAAGCCCATTAATAATCCATAGTCTAATTTCCACAGGTGCCGTTCTTTTGTCCAAACCCCAATTATGGTACAAAGCCCAATTACCCAATTTTAGTAATTAGCCCAACATCATGATTACTTCGAATTAAATAAGCATAATAATAACTTAGCTACGAGACATTAAATTAAAAAGGTTGAACATAACTTACAATGATTAAAAATAGCGTAGCGTTACACGGACAGAATTTTGACTTACACCCTTACAACATTCGCTAACATACCCTTATTATTAGGATTTAAAATTAAAATTAAAATTAAAATATAAATTATATATATATATTTACGTATATATTGAGAGAGAGATAGATTATGGATATTAAAATGATCAGAATTCGTTTGCTTTTATAGGGAATTGAGTTCAGGGGGTCTCCGCGACTCGCGGCCTTTTCTGCCTTCAAACTCCGCGAGTCGCGGAGTTTGAAATTCCAGCTCACCAAATTTGGAGTCTTTCTTGCCGACGGATTTTTATTATTTATATAATATATAAATAATTATAAGAATTATTTAAATATTATATTATATTTATGTGCATAGTTGACTTGTAATTTTTAGTCCGTTGCGTCGAGCGTTGAGAGTTGACTCTGGTCCCGGTTCCGGATTTTCGAACGTCCTTGAGTACAATTTAATATCTTGTACTTTGCGTTTTGAATCTTGTACTCTTGTAATTTCGAGACGTTTCTTATCAATAATTGGAACCTCTTTAATTGTATTTTGTACTTTTGAGCTTTTTGGTCGTTTGCGTCTTCAATTCGTCAAATCTGTCTTTTGTCTTCACCTTTTAATATTTAAACGAATATCACTTGTAAATAGAACAATTGCAACTAAAAGCTTGTCTTTCTTGGGGAATAATGCTATAAAATATATGTTCGTTTTTAGTATTATCAAATAGCTTAGTACGAAAAGATTTATTTTGATTTCAAAATCCATATATATTAAATATACATAAAATTTCTTCAGGAGAAATGAGTTAATACTTCATCGGTTATTGTTGCTGGTATTTCTTGGTAACTACAGTGCGTATGACGTTGATGCTCGTGGAATAGATTGTGAAGTTGAGGTTTGCGATGCGGATGTTGTTGGTGGTGGTAATGGTACTGTTGGTGTTGTTGTCGGTGGTACTTTTGATGCCGATGATGCTGCTGGTGCTTGTAACCTTTGCACCATATCCTCCAAAGCCACTACCCGAGCGCGAAGCTCGTTGACTTCTTCTACTACACCGGGATGATTGGAGGTTCGGACGAGCGGATGAATAAGATCCAGAATTTGAGATAGTATATTATCGTGATGAGATACTCTGGAAATGAGAGAGAAAATGGTGTCTCGAATAGGTTCACCGGTAAGCGCTTCAGGTTCTTCGCCAAGAGGGCAATGTGGTGGATGGAAGGGATCGCCTTCTTCTTGTCTCCAATAATTAAGTAGGCTACGAACCCATCCCCAATTCATCCAGAATAGGTGATGGCTGATTGGTTGATCCATTCTGGTTACACTGTCTACGGAATTCAGGTGAATATCCATATCGGAATAGCTGTCGGAGTTTAAGGAAATTGAACTAGATGCGGGATCCATCTTGTATAATTAGGGAGATGATTTTTGATATGAATTAGATTATAGAATTTAGTTTGGTATTCTTCAATACATATTTTACATATGTATATATAATACTAAATTCCATAAATCACGGAGAAATTTTCGAAAGATGTCAGGAAAAGTTTACAATAACAGATACGCTAAGATATGAATTTTTGTCTATACACCATTTATGCAATAAATGCAGGGAAACGTGTCTAGACTTAAGAATGATAACATGTAATTTCCGACAAGAAATGATAAGCAAAACTTTTGACATGTAGACACAGTCGAAGTCCAGACTTACTAATGCATCCAAACAACTATCAGTTAGACACTTATGCAAGACCTGGTTCACTAGGACCAACGCTCTGATACCAACTATGACGACCCGTCCAAATCCATCTAGACGAACACGTCATTCATTGATTTCATTGTGAGGTATTTGACCTCTATATGATACGTTTTGTAAACATTGCATTCTTTTCAAAAGGTACACAATAAATGAATATCAATTTCTAAGGTTTTCAACGTTTGATGATTTCTACATATAGACAATCACCATAATTAATAGTTTACCATAATACATCCGTTGACAATGAAGTCAAAATAAGATACACGGTGATGATTTTGTGAATGCAAAGTTTTCTTGAATAAAGCATGTATGACTCCATGCACATAGCTTGTACCATATATAAGCAAACAGCGGAAGACTTCTAGAAAACCTGAGAATAAACATGCTAACAAGTGTCAACACAAAGGTTGGTGAGTTCATAGTTTTAATGTATCGTATAATCTGTATATAAAGGTGGATCACAAGATTTCAGTTGTTTCATCCAGAAACGTTTATGAAAATATTCTACAAGATTGAGCACCCTGGTAACTAAGCTTTAACGTTTTAATAAGTACCCATGTTTTAACATACATGCAACCAACATGTACAATACACGCAAACCAACGTGTACTAAACTCAAATAGCATACGTCTGTTTTATAGTTCAGGCTAGGGTTTCTATACCAGGAACAGACGGGGATGTCAACCCTATGGATCCATATACTACTACTCGCGCCCACCAGTTCTTATAACTGGCAGTTAACAGTTACCAAAGCTAAGGGATTTTCGGTTCAAACTCAGTGTAGAATTTAGTATGTACTAGTATCCATTGCGTTTAAAATAAAGTGCATGTATTCTCAGCCCAAAAATATATATTACAAAAGCAATTAAAAAGGGAGCAAATGAAACTCACCTTAGCAGCATATAAAGTTGTTCATCGTAATTTGACCGAAACTCGGTATATCAAATAATCGTAGATCTCAACCTAGAGAACATATGTTGGTCAATAAATGTCTATCAAGCTAGGTCAGGTCATAGTGTATCACAATCCTAATGCTCGAGATCGACACACAAAAGTTATCCAAAGTCGTTTCAAAAAGTCAATTTTGACAGTTGTTTAACCAAACGAGACGTGTTTTATATAAGGATTCATTTACTCAGCTGGTAATATTCAAAAATCCATTTTATCAATCTCGTAAACAAGTTGTTTAAATCCTAATTGCAGATTCAAAAGCAATTTCAATTAACGTCAATTATAATTCAGTTGACCATATCTTTTGATTCGTTCTTCGAAACTATCCGATATCTAAATGAAAAGTTATTGATTTTTCGCCAGCTTTTCGAAAACATGTATATCATATACCTTTTACCAGTAATATATGTATTTAATTCATGATTCATTATAAACTGTTTAACGACGAAATTTAGTATACAAGCATGTATAAATATATACACTCGAGCACTAGTATGTATACACTATTAATTTATAAAATATAAAATATAAATGCTTACGTATTAATATTGAGATTCAATATTGTAGAAAAGTAAGTAGACGTAACGGAGATGATAAACACTAGGTTTGATTCATAAATATACCCCCGAACATTACCCATAACCTCCTTGGCAATAACCCACAATTTCCTTAGCTTTAGCTTTCTCGTAAACTCGTTTTGAAAGTGACACGCTCATAACCTCGTCGTATTATTTTATGTATTAATATTAATAATAATAATAATAATAATAAGATTAATATTAATAATCTTAATATTAATAATAATAATAATAATAATAATAATAATAATAATAATAATAATAATAATAATAATATAAATTATAAATATAATACAAAGTAATATAGATGGATATGTGTGTGTGCATTATGCCAGAACTCGATCGAATTTATAGACTTTTCCTGAAATCTGACCCCATGCGATCGCATGGGTTTTGTGGGTAAATGCCATGCGATCGCATGGCCCGTAAATTCAGCTCACATCTATTTTAACTTCTAGTTTGTCGACATATTAAATAAATATAAATATAACATATATAATTTATATAATTAATTATATATTATATTAAATTCACGTGCATAGTTGATTTGTAATTTTTATTCCGATAAGTCGTACGTTGTCACACGACTTATGTCTCGGTTCCGGTTTTTCGAACGTCCTTACGTACACTGAGAAAACTGGCACATTACCTTTCGTGACTCATACATTTGTCAAAATATAGACTTAACTATCCATAAATTATATCACTCGAAATATAACTTATACATTCGAGTGTTTTGGTCATTTACTTCTATAAATCATCGTCTCGTTATCTATCAAAGTAAATTTAATAATATTGTTTTAAATCAAAACGTTTAATAACCAAGTTAATATTCATAAACACGTTTTAAGTACACATCGCAAGTTATTCATACAATTACAATTCCAACTTATCATATATGTTCAAATAGATATTTAAACCAATAAGTTTTATGCACAGTATCATACAATTAATACATTGTTACACTTTCAAGTTATAGTGTATATATGTATCTTTTTACATATAATTGTTCGCGAATCGTTGAGAACAGTTGATGGGTAATTGAATAGTTCAAAAAAAATTTGAGATTCAGTTTTACAGACTTTGCTTATCGTGTCAGAAACGTTAATCATACAAAGATTAAGTTTAAATTTGGTCAAAAATTTCCGGGTCATCACATTAGGTGTGAATGTTAAAGGGTAGATACTACTCGGTTAATTCATATTACTAATATGCTATGATGTACATCCTTCGTTAATGACTTAACAATCATTAATTATAATCTCTGCTTCAACTCAATAGATTCCATTTCATAATAAACCAAGTTTATTGTTCGAGTATTGATTCATAATTTCATTTACGTTGAAGAAATACTCCGCAAAAATTATGTAATCTCTAAAGTTTTAGGGGTTATTCATTCTAGCTCCAGCAAAAATCAAATGAGTTTAATAGTATATTGAAATGTCCCGTTCATATTGATTATAAACGTTCCATATTAATTGATTTTGTCGCGAGGTTTTGACCTCTATATGAGACGTTTTTCAAAGACTGCATTCATTTTTAAAACAACCATAACCTTTATTTTATCGATAAAGGTTTAAAAAGCATTACGTAGATTATCAAATAATGATAATCTTAAATATACCGTTTACACACGACCATTACATAATGGTTTACAATAAGAATATATTACATCAAAAATACGTTTCTTGAATGCAGTTTTTACATAATATCATACAAGCATGGACTCCAAATCTTGTCCTTATTTTAGTATGCAACAGCAGAAGCTCTTAATAATCACCTGAGAATAAACAAGCTTAAAACGTCAACAAAAAATGTTGGTGAGTTATAGGTTTAACCTATATATTATCAAATCATAATAATAGACCACAAGATTTCATATTTCAATATACATCCCATACATAGTGATAAAATTCATTCATACGGTGAACACCTGGTAACCGACATTAACAAGATGCATATAGAATATCCTCATCATTCCGGGACACCCATCGGACATTATAATTTCGAAGTACTAAAGCATTCCAAATTCCAGAATGGGGCTTGTTGGGCCCGATAGATCTATCTTTAGGATTCGCGTTAATTTGGGGGTCTGTTCCCAAATTCTTAGGCTACCAAGCTAAAAAGGGGCATATTCGGCTTCGATCATTCACCCATATAATGTAGTTTCATTTACTTGTGTCTATTTCGTAAAACATTTATAAAATTGCATGTATTCTCATCCCAAAATATTAGATTTTTAAAAGTGGGACTATAACTCACTTTCACAGATTTTTACTTCGTCGGGAAGTAAGACTTGGCCACTGGTAGATTCACGAACCTATAACAAATATGTACATATATATCAAAGTATGTTCAAAATATATTTACAAAATTTTTAATACGTTTTAATGTTTTAAGTTTATTAAGTCAGCTGTCCTCGTTAGTAACCTAAAACTAGTTGTCCACAGTTAGATGTACAGAAATAAATCGATATATATTATCTTGAATCAATCCACAACCCAGTGTATACACGTCTCAGGCTAGATCACAACTCAAAGTATATATATTTTTGGAATCAACCTCAACCCTGTATAGCTAACTCCAACATTACTGCATATAGAGTGTCTATGATTGTTCCATATAATATATATAGATGGGTCGATATAATATGTCAAAACATTTGCATACGTGTCTATGGTATCCCAAGATTACATAATATATTAGAATACAAGTAATACAATATAAGTTAGCTAGGATATGATTAATATAGATTTGTTACCAATTTTCACGTAGCTACAACAAGCAAAAATATCCAATCTAGTTTTACCCATAACTTCTTCGTTTTAAATCTGTTTTGAGTGTTTCAAGTTGATATGGTTTCATATTGAACTTAAGTTTATGAATATAAACATAAAAAGAATAAGTTTATAGTCAAAAATACAGGTTACAAGTCATTTTTGTAAAGGTAGTCATTTCAGTCGAAAGAACGACGTCTAGATGACCATTTTAGAAAACATACTTCCACTTTGAGTTTAACCATAATTTTTGGATATATTTTCATGTTCATAAGAAAAATAATTTTCCCAGAAGAACAACTTTTAAATCAAAGTTTATCATAGTTTTTAATTAACTAACACAAAACAGCCCGCGGTGTTACTACGACGGCGTATATCCGGTTTTACGGTGTTTTTCGTGTTTTATGGTTTTAAATAATTAAGTTAGCATATAATATAGATATATAACATGTGTTTAGTTGATTTTAAAAGTCAAGTTAGAAGGATTAACTTTTGTTTGCGAACAAGTTTAGAATTAACTAAACTATGTTCTAGTGATTTCAAGTTTAAACCTTTGAATAAGGTAGTTTTATATATATGAATCGAATGATGTTATGAACATCATTACTACCTCAGGTTTTGTGGATAAACCTACTGGAAATGAGAAAAATAGATCTAGCTTCAAAGGATCCTTGGATGGCTTGAAAGTTCTTGAAGCAAATCATGACACGAAAACAAGTTCAAGTAAGATTTCCACTCGAAATAAGATTGTTAAAGTTATAGAAATGGAATAAAAGTTTGGATATGAGTATTACCTTATATTAGAAAGATATATTCTGTAAATAAGAAAGATTTCTTGAGGTTGGATGATCACTCAAAGTGGATTTACAAGATTGGAAGTAAGCTAGCAAACTTGGAAGTGTTGTTGGTATGTTCTTGAGTAATTGTTTTATAACTTGGTTTATGTATGGATTTATGAACTAGATTGAGCTAGAATTTGTTGAAGATGATGAATAACACTTAGAAAAATGGAATAACACTTGAGAGAGAGTAATTTGATTCAATAAAATTGCAAAGTGAATGTGTTTGTGTGTATGAATGATCACGTGAACAAAGGCCTTCAATATAGGCTCCATTAGTTTGTTGTTTTGTTAGATATTTCTTGCTAGATGTTAAATGATGGTTCCCACATGTGTTAGGTGACTCATAAGGGTTGCTAAGAGCTGATCATTGAAGTGTATATACCAATAGTAAATACATTTAGAAGCTGGGTATTGTACGAGTACGAATACGGGTGCATATGAGTAGAATTGTTGATGAAAGTGAATGAGGATGTAATTGTAAGCATTTTTGTTAAGTAGAAGTACTTTGATAAGTGTCTTGAAGTCTTTCAAAAGTGCATGAATACATATTAAAACACTACATGTATATACATTTTAACTGAGTCGTTAAGTCATCGTTAGTCGTTACATGTAAGTGTTGTTTTGAAGCCTTTAGGTTAACGATCCTGTTAAGTGTTGTTAACCCATTGTTAATTATATCAAATGAGATATTAAATTATTACATTATCATGATATTATGATGTATTAATATATCTTAATATGATATATATACAATTAAATGTCGTTACAACGATAATCGATACATATATGCCACGTTTCGAAATCCTTAAGTTAGTAGTCTTGTTTTTACATATGTAGTTCATTGTTAATATATTTAATGATATATTTACTTATCATAATATCATGTTAACTATATATATATCCATAAATATGTCATCATATAGTTTTTACAAATATTAATGTTCGTGAATCACCGGTCAACTTGGGTGGTAAATTGTATATATGAAACCTATTTCAATTAATCAAGTCTTAACAAGTTTGATTGCTTAACATGTTGGAAACACTTAATCATGTAAATATCAATTTCATTTAATATATATAAACATGGAAAAGTTCGGGTCACTACAGTACCTACCCGTTAAATAAATTTCGTCCTGAAATTTTAAGCAGTTGGAGGTGTTGACGTATCTTTTGAAAATAAGTGCGGGTACTTCTTCGTTATCTGATCTTCTCGTTTCCAGGTGAACTCGGGTCCTCTACGAGCATTCCATCGAACCTTAACAATTGGTATCTTGTTTTGCTTATGTCTTTTAACCTCATGATCCATTATTTCGACGGGTTCTTCGACGAATTGAAGTTTTTCGTTGATTTGGATTTCATCTAACGGAATAGTGAGATCTTCTTTAGTAAAACATTTCTTCAAATTTGAGACGTGGAAAGTGTTATGTACAGCCGCGAGTTGTTGTGGTAATTCAAGTCGGTAAGCAACTGGTCCGACACGATCAATAATCTTGAATGGTCCAATATACCTTGGATTTAATTTCCCCGGTTTACCAAATCGAACAATGCCTTTCTAAGGTGCAACTTTAAGCATGAACATCTCTCCAATTTCAAATTCTATATCTTTTCTTTTAATGTCAGCGTAGCTCTTTTGTCGACTTTGAGCGGTTTTCAACCGTTGTAGAATTTGGATGATCTTCTCTGTCGTTTCTTGTATTATCTCCGGACCCGTAATCTGTCTATCCCTCACTTCACTCCAACAAATCGGAGACCTGCACTTTCTACCATAAAGTGCTTCAAATGGCGCCATCTCAATGCTTGAATGGTAGCTGTTGTTGTAGGAAAATTCTGCTAACGGAAGGTGTCAATCCCAACTATTTCTGAAATCAATAACACATGCTCGTAGCATGTCTTTAAGCGTTTGTATCGTCCTTTCACTCTGCCCATCAGTTTGTGGATGATAGGCAGTACCCATGTCTAGACGAGTTCCTAATGCTTGCTGTAATGTCTGCCAGAATCTTGAAATAAATCTGCCATCCCTATCAGAGATAATAGAGATTGGTATTCCATGTCTGGAGACGACTTCCTTCAAATACAGTCGTTCTAACTTCTCCATCTTGTCATCTTCTCTTATTGGTAGGAAGGGTGCTGATTTGGTGAGACGATTAACTATTACCCAAATAGTATCAAAACCACTTGCAGTCCTTGGCAATTTAGTAATGAAATCCATGGTAATGTTTTCCCATTTCCATTCCGAGATTTCGGGTTGTTGAAGTAGACCTGATGGTTTCTGATGCTCAGCTTTGACCTTAGAACATATCAAACATTCTCCTACATATTTAGCAACATCGGCTTTCATACCTGGCCACCAAAAATGTTTCTTAAGATCCTTGTACATCTTTCCCGTTCCAGGATGTATTGAGTATCTAGTTTTATGAGCTTCTCTAAGTACCATTTCTCTCATATCTCCAAATTTTGGTACCCAAATTCTTTCAGCCCTATACCGGGTTCCGTCTTCCCGAATATTAAGATGCTTCTCCGATCCTTTGGGTATTTCATGCCTTAAGTTTCCCTCTTTTAAAACTCCTTGTTGCGCCTCCTTTATTTGAGTAGTAAGGTTAGTGTGAATCATTATATTCATAGCTTTTACACGAATAGGTTCTCTGTCCTTTCTGCTCAAGGCGTCGGCTACCACATTTGCCTTCCCCGGGTGGTAACGAATCTCAAAGTTGTAATCATTCAACAATTCAATCCATCTGCGCTGCCGCATGTTCAGTTGTTTCTAATTAAATATGTGTTGAAGACTTTTGTGGTCGGTATATATAATACTTTTGACCCCATATAAGTAGTGCCTCCAAGTCTTTAATGCAAAAACAACCGCGCCTAATTCCAAATCAAGCATCGTATAATTCTTCTCGTGAATCTTCAATTGTCTAGACGCATAAGCAATTACTTTCGTTTGTTGCATTAATACACAACTGAGAACTTGCTTTGAGGCATCACAATATATTACAAAATCATCATTCCCTTCAGGTAATGACAATATAGGTGTCGTAGTTAACTTTTTCTTCAACAATTTAAACGCTTTCTCTTGTTCATCCTTCCATTCAAATTTCTTCCCTTTATGCATTAATGCAGTCAAGGGTTTTGCTATTTTGGAAAAATCTTGGATGAATCTCCTGTAATAACCAGCTAGCCCTAAAAATTGGCGTATATGTTTTGGTGTTTTCGGGGTTTCCCACTTTTCAACGGTTTCAATCTTTGCTGGATCCACCTGAATACCTTCTTTGTTCACTATATGACCGAGCAAAATGCACACTTTGAAAACTTAGCGTACAGTTTTTCTTTTCTTAACAACTCTAGCACTTTTCTCAAATGTTCTTCGTGCTCTTGGTCATTCTTTGAGTAAATAAGTATGTCATCGATGAAAACAATGACAAACTTGTCAATGTATGGTCCACACACTCGGTTCATGAGGTCCATGAACACAGCTGGTGCGTTAGTCAACCCAAACGGCATAACCATAAACTCGTAATGACCGTAACGTGTCCTAAAAGCAGTCTTTAGAATATCATCCTCCTTCACCCGCATTTGATGATACCCAGAACGTAAATCAATCTTCGAATAAACCGATGAGCCTTGTAGTTAATCAAATAAGTCGTCAATTCTCGGTAGTGGATAACGGTTCTTGATGGTAAGTTTGTTCAACTCTCGGTAGTCGATACACAACCTAAATGTACCATCCTTCTTCTTGACAAACAAAACAGGAGCTCCCCATGGTGATGTGCTTGGTCGAATGAAACCACGCTCTAAAAGTTCCTGTATCTGACTTTATAATTCTTTCATTTTGCTGGGTGCGAGTCTGTATGGAGCACGAGCTATTGGTGCAGCTCCTGGTACAAGGTCTATTTGAAATTCAATGGATCGATGTGGGGGTAATCCCGGTAATTCTTTCAAAAATACATCTGGAAATTCTTTTGCGACGGGAACATCAATGATGTTCTTTTCTTTAGGTTTAACTTCCTTGATGCGTGCTAGAATGATGTAACAACCTTTTCTTATTAGTTTTTGCGCCTTCAAACTACTAATAAG
The DNA here is from genome assembly GCF_046630445.1 of Rutidosis leptorrhynchoides. NCBI lineage: Eukaryota > Viridiplantae > Streptophyta > Magnoliopsida > Asterales > Asteraceae > Rutidosis > Rutidosis leptorrhynchoides. The sequence continues at coordinate 105,453,064 of NC_092333.1, read as the reverse complement.
ATTTAATTTCGCATTGTTCTTTTCTCCGTACACCATTAAAGGTTTTCCTTTTTCACGCATAATGCGAATCTCATTTTTGTAACAAACGACCTCTGCTTTCACCTTTTTCAACCAGTCCATGCCAATTATTACATCAAAACTCCCTAACTCGACTGGTATTAAATCAATTTTAAACGTTTCATCCCCCAGTTTAATTTCTCTATCCCGACATATATTATCTGCTGAAATTAATTTACCATTTGCTAATTCGTGTAAAAATTTACTATCCAAAGGCGTCAATGGAAAACTTAACTTAGCACAAAAATCTCTACTCATATAGCTTCTATCCACACCCGAATCAAATAAAACATAAGCAGATTTATTATCAATAAGAAACTTACCCGTAACAAGCTCCGGGTCTTCCTGCGCTTCTACCGTATTAATATTGAAAAATCTTCTGCGGCCCTGCCCATTAGTATTCCCCTGATTCGGGCAATTACTTCTAATGTGGCTCGGTTTTCCACACCCATAACAAACAAAGGCGGCATTACTTGTTTCGCCACTATTTGTTCCTTTAGTTCTGTTAAACTTTGGTCCGTAGACCTCACACTTTTTCGCACCATGGTCAGTTCTTTTACACTTGGTGCAAAGTGTCATGCAGAACCCATTCTGGTGGTACTCTTCGCACCTTTGGCATTTTTGGTTTTTGTTGCCGTTGTTGTTATTGAGGTTGTTGTTGGGATTGTTATTGTTATTGGAACGATTGTTGTAGTTGTTGTTGTTGTTGGGACGTTTGTTGTAGTTATTGTTAGGATTGCGGTTATTGTTACGATTGTTGTTGCGGTTGTTGGGATAGTTGTTGCGATTGTGGTTGTAATTGTTGATGTTGTTGTTGTATTGGTGACCCTTGTCACTGGTTTCTTCCCACTTTCTCTTGAGTTGTTTCGTGTTGGCTTCTTTGGCCGCCTGCTCTTTAATTCTTCCCTCAATCTGATTTATGAGTTTATGAGCCATTCGACTTGCCTTATGTATGGAAGCGGGCTTGTGTGAACTCACATCTTCTTGAATCCTTACTGGTAACCCTTTTATAAAAGCGTCGATCTTCTCTTCTTCATCTTCGAACGTTCCTGGACATAATAGACACAACTCTGTGAATCGTCGTTCATATGTGGTAATGTCGAACCCTTGTGTTCGTAACTCTCTAAGCTCTACCTTGAGCTTATTGACTTCGTTTCTAGGACGGTACTGCTCGTTCATCAATTGCTTGAATGCTGACCACGGTAGTGCGTAAGCAGCATTTTGTCCTACCTGTTCAAGATAGGTGTTCCACCACGTTAACACAGTACCTGTGAAGGTATGTGTAGCGTACTTAACTTTGTACTCTTCAGTACACTTACTTATGGCAAACACCGATTCGACTTTCTCGGTCCACCGTTTCAATCCAATTGATCCTTCAGTTCCATCAAATTCTAAAGGTTTGCAGGCAGTGAATTCTTTGTAGGAGCATCCTACACGATTTCTTGTGGAATTAGTTCCACTGCTAGATCCAGAGTTATTGTTATTTTTCATCGCAACCTGTACTGCAGCTATGTTTGCTGCAAGGAAAATACGGAAGTCTTCCTCGCTCATGTTCAAATTCTGACGAGTCGCCGGTGCCATTTCCTTCAAAAATAGTCAAAAGAATTGAGTTAATCATATAGAATTTAAGAGTAGTCAATAGTATCTCGTAGCATTATATGAACTTATTTATAAAAGCTTTTTCTTCATATTAGCATTTTATAGTTTTAATTCGGGTAGTACCTACCAGTTAAGTTCATACTTACTAGCTACTATACAACTCAACTACTACGCTTCTATATGAAAAACTTATTACAATAATATTTCACGTTCAAACTTTATACAATATTTTACAAACTTACAACACCGCTATAATACATATAGGATGAAATATAGCACATAATAACTTTACTACTTGGCAGCTATAAAGGCAATTCTAGTTAATACACAAGTTGCTCAGCAAAAGAAATAAAGACACGTAATTCATAAGTCCAGAAACAAGTCATGCATTCTGGTTTTACTAAGACGACTTCCCATCCTTGATCTTGTGGAAAGTAACCGTTATGACCATTAGCTAGGCAGCATGTTGTCATGTCGTCAAAAGGACGAGGGTTTCGTAATGCCCAACAGCCTCGTAGCAATCTAAAAACCTTGTTTCTTACCCCAACTACTGAGTCCGTCACTTGTGAAAATGTTTTATTTAAAAGTTTCAACCCAATGTTCTTGTTCTCAATTTGATGAGAAGCGAACATTATTAACCCGTAAGCATAACATGCTTCTTTATGTTGCATGTTAGAAGCTCTTTCTAAAGAACGGAGTCCTATGTTAGGATATGTTGAGTCAAAATAGGTTCTTAACCCGTAGCGTAAAATTGCATCTGGGTTTCCCGCACTAAATGCCTTAAAGAAAACTTGGCGTAACTTAAAGTCTCCCCAATGTGATATACCCCATCTTTCAAAGGAAAGCCTTTTATATACTAAGGCATGCCTGGAATGTCTTTCAAACGTTTGACAAACTAATTTTGCCGTAACTAATTGTGCTAATGAATTCTGCCCGACTCTAGACAAGATTTCATCAATCATATCACCTGGTAGGTCTTCTAAAATTTTTGGTTGTTTATCCTTAACGTCCATTTTGTTTTTATACTGTAAAAGAGACAAGGATTAGATTCGTAAAAGATAATTAACAAACAATACAAGTAATTTTTACATAGAACATAAAAGTACAAGCACACTACAATACATATAATACACAACATGATTACAACCCTCTAATCTGAATCACTGGTTTCTTCTTCGGACTTGGTTCATTTTCCTAATTTTCTAGGGATATATGGTGCTCCTCTAATACGAGTCATCGTTTTCCAAAATGGTTTAGAAAAACATGGTGGTTTAGAGGTTCCCGGGTTATTGTTACAATTTAGGAAATACGGACGTTGCCGATATATATAAAGTTCATCGGGGTTGGAATCAGGTTTCTCTATTTTTATACCTTTTCCCTTATTATTTTCTTTTGCCATATTAAATTGGGTCGAGGTAATTTCTATAACATCATCCGAATCTGATTCATCGAAAAATTGGTAATCTTCCCAATATTTTGCTTCCTCGGCGGAAACACCATTGATCATTTTTAACTTTGGTTCGTTGGTTGATGATTTTCTTTTATTTAATCGATTTACTGTAGGTATCAATATTTCTTCCTCCGGAACCTCTTCTTCTTCCGGTTCCTCCTCTTCCGGTTCCTCTTCTTCCGGTTCCTCTTCTTCCGGTTCCTCTTCGGGAATTTGTGAATCTTCTCAAATTATATTCGACTCTTCATTATTATTAGGTGAGTCGATGGGATTTGTACTAGTGGTAGACATCTATCACACAATATCAAACACATTAAGAGGTTAATATATCACATAATATTTACATGTTAATAATATATAGTTTCCAACAAAAGTGTTAAGCAATCGTTTTTAAAGAAAACACGGTCGAAGTCCAGACTCACTAATGTTTTCTAATAAACTCGATAAGACACACTAATGCAAATTTATGGTTCTCTAAGACTAACGCTAGGATACCAACTGAAATGTCCCGTTCATATTGATTATAAACGTTCCATATTAATTGATTTCGTCGCGAGGTTTTGACCTCTATATGAGATGTTTTTCAAAGACTGCATTCATTTTTAAAACAACCATAACCTTTATTTTATCGATAAAGGTTTAAAAAGCATTACATAGATTATCAAATAATGATAATCTTAAATATACCGTTTACACACGACCATTACATAATGGTTTACAATAAGAATATATTACATCAAAAATACGTTTCTTGAATGCAGTTTTTACATAATATCATACAAGCATGGACTCCAAATCTTGTCCTTATTTTAGTATGCAACAGCAGAAGCTCTTAATAATCACCTGAGAATAAACATGCTTAAAATGTCAACAAAAAATGTTGGTGAGTTATAGGTTTAACCTATATATTATCAAATCATAATAATAGACCACGAGATTTCATATTTCAATATACATCCCATACATAGAGATAAAATTCATTCATATGGTGAACACCTGGTAACCGACATTAACAAGATGCATATAGAATATCCCCATCATTCTGGGACACCCATCGGACATGATAATTTCGAAGTACTAAAGCATTCCAAATTCCAGAATGGGGCTTGTTGGGCCCGATAGATCTATCTTTAGTATTCGCGTCAATTTGGGGGTCTGTTCCCAAATTCTTAGGCTACCAAGCTAAAAAGGGGCATATTCGGCTTCGATCATTCACCCATATAATATAGTTTCATTTACTTGTGTCTATTTCGTAAAAAATTTATAAAATTTCATGTATTCTCATCCCAAAGTATTAGATTTTTAAAAGTGGGACTATAACTCACTTTCACATATTTTTACTTCGTCGGGAAGTAAGACTTGGCCACTGGTAGATTCACGAACCTATAACAAATATGTACATATATATCAAAGTATGTTCAAAATATATTTACAACATTTTTAATACGTTTTAATGTTTTAAGTTTATTAAGTCAGCTGTCCTCGTTAGTAACCTACAGCTAGTTGTCCACAGTTAGATGTACAGAAATAAATCGATATATATTATCTTGAATCAATCCACGACCCAGTGTATACGTGATGTTATGCGAGGTGTATACGAAATAGTATTAATTTTTACTAGGAATTACTATTAAATACGATACAATTTTACACAAGTTATTTATTTATTTATAGAGTGGATATACCTAAACCTTGCTACAACATTTATAGGCAGTGTACTTAATCGTACAGTAGTGTAGTTTTTAGTAAGTCCGGTTCGTTCCACAGGGATCTTAGCCAAGTTTAACGCTATATTTTTAAAACTATATTTGTATAAATATAAATATATATATATAAGTAATATTATTATTATAAAAAGGGGGTTTTTACCGTTTAATGACCGGTTTGTCGATTTTAAAACTTAAGTCGCAGTTAAAACCTAATGTAAAATATTAAAAATAAATATAACTTAATTTTAAGCGTAAAGTAAATAACGATAATGAAATTGCGATAAATAAAAAGTACGATAATTAAAAGTGCATTTAAATAAAATGACAGTAAATAAAAGTGCGATAATTAAAAGTGCAATTAAATATAAAATAAAGGAATTATGCTTATTTAAACTTCCGTAATCATGATGTTTGACGTGTTGATTTTAATTTATTACCATGGGTTAATTGTCCTTTGTCCTGGATTATTCAATATGTCCATCTGGTTTTTGTCCATAACAGTCCATCAGTCATAAATATAAAGTGCGAGTGTCCTCGTCAAATTATCCTTATATCCGAAATCAAATATTCCAACTAATTGGGGACTTAAACTATAATTACACCAAGTGTCCTTGTATATAATTCACCCCTGTTTTAATAAGTCCATTGACTATTAATCCAATCCCGTGTCCAGTTAAATGAACGATTATTAGTACTTATAAATATCCTGCCCATCGTGTCCGATCGAGTGTATATGGTTATTTATAGGTACGTCCAATTGTAAATCTTTATATTAAATTTACAAACTATCATTTAATTAAACAAATATAAAGCCCATTAATAGCCCATAGTCTAATTTCCACAAGTGTCGTTCTTTTGTCCAAACCCCAATTATGGTACAAAGCCCAATTACCCAATTTTAATATTTAGCCCAACGTCACGATTACTTCGGCTTAAATAAGCATAATAATAACTTAGCTACGAGACATTAATTTAAAAAGGTTAAACATAACTTACAATGATTAATAATAGCGTAGCGTTACACGGACAGAATTTCGACTTACACCCTTACAACATTCGCTAACATACCCTTATTATTATTAAAATTAAAATTAAAATTAAAATTATAATATATATATATATATATATATATATATATATATATATATATATATATATATATATATATATATATATATATATATATATATGTTGAGAGAATGAAGAAAGAAAAAGATGTGTTAAAAAATGGCCAGAACACGCGAAATTTATAGGATGTCTGCTGCTACAGGACACCATGCGATCGCATGGTTTTTGGCTTTCCTGGCCATGCGATCGCATGGCCTACTTTTTCAGCTCACATTTCTTTGTTTTCTTCTTTGCCGATGATTTATATATATAATATAATATATATATATAATTTTAAGAATTATTTATATATTATATTATATTTATGTGCATAGTTGACTTGTAATTTTTAGTCCGTTGCGTCGAGCATTGAGAGTTGACTTTGGTCTCGGTTCCGGATTTTTGAACGTCCTTGCGTACAATTTAATATCTTGTATTTTGCATTTTGCGGCTCGTACTCTTGTAATTTTGAGACGTTTCTCATCAATAATTTGAACCACTTTGATTGTACTTTGTACTTTTGAGCTTTTTGGTCGTTTGCGTCTTCAATTAGTCGAATCTGTCTTTTGTCTTCACTTTTTATTATACAAACGAATATCACTTGTAAATAGAACAATTGTAACTAAAAGCTTGTCTTTCTTGAGGGATAATGCTATGAAATATATGTTCGTTTTTAGCATTATCAAATATTCCCACACTTGAGCGTTGCTTGTCCTCAAGCAATATAGTCTTGAAATAAAAATACTAGAATCACTTCTTTATTCTTCACACTTTGTACATCAGTGATTTCTATACGGCGGTATGAACAATGGTAGTAACGGTGTGGTTTACAGTCCCACATGACTATGAAAATTTAGATCCTTTAGGAAATTGGATCTTTATGAAAGCATTTGATCTTTTGAAAATTAATCTAGCTTTTACCCTAGATAAGTTTTCCGGAATAACCCTTCACCGGTGTTTGCAAATTGTTTTTGTGGGTTTGGTGGGTTTCAGATTTGAAAATTTTGGCTCAAAACTTATGGTTTTGTGTCACCCACTTGCTAACCTTGTATTGGGAAAGCAACATGTCCAGTATACTTGCTCCGTATTTTACCTTTCGGTAAACTACCGTCTGGTTGTAAAGGAAAGCGTTGAACAAGCAACTGTTAAGGCAATGTCCCGTGACATGCTTTTAATTATGGTCTATATCGTGTCGGATGCAATTATTATCCTTTGTAGGAGCAATAGTAAAGCTCACCCTATAATTTTTCGATCTGGCACAAGGTCCTGTCTTCGACCATGCTATGTAACCACCGTTCTTACGGTTGACACCCGATTTGGTTCAGGTGACCTAATGAATTCCAGGTGAATTCCTAGGATTTTACGTTCAATGATAATGAATGCATTGAAAATGGGTTTTCAGAAAACAAATCGGTTTGTAATTTTGATCAAAATATTTTCTCGTTCAAGCTCGAATTTAGATATCATCGAATTCCATGAGTTTGTAATTCTCAATCTTTAAAAGTCAATATCAAGGATTGAGTAATATCAGTCTTAAAAGATGATTTTTGATCTTTAAGGAGATTATCCTTTCTGAGGGTCTGATTCATTAGTCTTATCAAGCTAATTTGCACGGCGCCCTCCCCATTTTACGAGACATATCCTCTCATGGTTAGGATAAGTTTGACCACTTGGCGACCCTGTTTGATGCTGAGGTGCATGGATTTCTAGCTGATTTTCGAGAAAACTTTTCAAGGTTTTTCATAGACTCTACAACTGGTCTGGACGACAACTTCCTGACCTAAATCAAGAAGCGCGTGTCTTTTTCGGAAGATTTTACTTCCTTTTAATGATGGAATTGATTCATCGTGTAGATCCATATTTCTTTCAAATATATTACAATTTACCAGGTAAAACGGTTAATTTTGTCCAAAATAAAAGTATCTTCAATTATTTGTACAAAAATATGTGATATATATTTTAAATAACTTGGTAAATTTTTCTCACACTTGGCTTTTATTTTCCTTTTTATTGTCCTCTATTCTATTTTAAATGAATTCTAACATTTTGGGTTGTTTATCAATTTATGTCCTTTCCGAGGTAACAATAATTTCGGTGTTAACACCTAGTTTTATTGCTCATATATATGTATAAACATGATTTTGAGTTCATTTAATTGAAAATTTTGAAAAATTTTACTAGAATTGGGTAGTCAGTATATAAGACTAGGGCTGTTCTTTATTATCAGAGAGTACTAGATTCTAATACAACTACTGCGTTACTAGTATTTTTAATGGTAACTAAGTGTTTAAGTTAAAAAATTTTAAAAATTCGAAAGAATTTAACCCCTTCCCACACTTAAGATCTTGCAATGCCCTCATTTGCAAGAAATCAGTAACAATTTAAATTATTGAGGGTGATTAGCGTAGAAAAATGATTAAATTTTACCAAAGTTTCCAAACATATTGGCGTTTGTTTGTTGAATGATAAATGGTGCACATCATTTGTTCATTCTGTCTTGTTGTTACATCACATTTGTTTTTCGTTTTATCGTCAAAATTAGTAGTTTTTGCTGAACTTAATGTCAGTCTTTGAAAATGCGCTGTTTTACCCTGTTGTGTATATGAAATAAAATACATACAATACAAATATAAACATGCATGGTAATTTGAAATGGGACTTAAAATCCCACTTTCAAATCAAATATGAAATATTAGTACAACATAATAAAAATATTAAACTTACATGAAAGTATCAATATTTGTATGTTTAAACATAAATAAATAGAAATAATAAAAAGATAAAAATCACCAACGGGAACTATATCAATCTGGATAGGGGTTCCAGTTCATGTCTTCGGTCGGGTTCCATGGTTGGTGATAGGTGTACTGGTAGGCCTGGTTAGGGTCGTAGAGAGTAAATGGTGGTCTCATCTCGGACTGGTGTGGAGGATAGTAAGCAGGTCAGGTCGGTACGTAGTGATCCTGAGGAGATAGCCGACTCATGATCTGACGCTGATGATAGTCCCATCTATCATGCTGTCGTTGCCTGGAATGCTCGTACTCATTCCGGGCTTGCCACTGCTCTAACCGACTAAATCTATCCTCGTTTGTCATTTCTATCTCATCTATACACTGGTAGACGTCAGTCATAGCCTCCCTAATGACATCCATAATATCATCTGCTTCCTCCATTTCCTCATCCGAACCTCTCTCTACCTGTGGATGACGACCAACATATGGTACTGCCTAATTGCGTCTACTCTTCAATACCTTAGCACCCTGATAGACCTTTAATCCTAAGGTATCATCATGTTCCCTACATACCATAAGAGGACCCCTTGATCCCTATCTACACCCAAATACTCTCCAATGAGAGTAACAAAAATACCTCCTTCTATTATTCTCCCTTCCTGTATTCCTTCCACTATCTTAGACAAATAAAAACCAACACAGTAGGGGATATTAACAAAGCCTCTTGGGTCTCGAATACACTTAAGGTAGAATAAATCATATAAGGTCATTTTCTCCCTGTTGTGACCTCTCTGTGTAATCGAGTTAGCCAGAAATCTATGAATTATATGAAGCTTGGCTTTGTTAATATGTAAGTAGGTATGTGTTTCTGCCCGCCCAAAAACATTAAAATCTAACATACGCCTCCAGACAGCGTTAACATCAAAATTTCTATCTACCCTTTCACCATGATAAATCAAATTTGTACAATCGGGTAATAGTAATTCAGCGGGCGTATATATCTGTAAAGCCCTGGCCATGTCCAGCATGGACATCCTGTACATCCTACGGCCAAGTATAAATCTAAGAAAACTTCTATCATCTATCCTATCTACATCCGCATTAAGTGAAATAGTACTCATAAGCTCAACGCACCATTCCTTATATACAGGCCTACGAATGGTGAATAAACGTTCCCAATCGGGAAAAGAAGAGCTGCCATACCTTTAGATCAGATGCTGTCTAACTGAGTTAGCAAGTTGGACCCTTTCCAAAGGCTCCCAATCGATTACCCTTGGCACTTCTACATTTTTCGTTACCAATTTGAATTTATTACTTTGATATGTCGGGTAATCTCTCCAACTCCGATCAAATCTCAAATTGGGATGCAACTGTTCTTCATGAATAGTTAGGTGTTGTACTATCAGATGCATCAGAAATACTACGTAGGCATCAATATATTCTTGTTGTGGATCATAATAAGGTACGTGTTGATCAGGTTGTTGTTGTTCCTGTTGTTGCTCCGGTTCATATTGCATTTCCGGTTCAGGTTCTGGAGCAGGTTGTCTAGATGATGATGATGCACCATCAGTATTAGTAAATCTCTGCAAAACACATTAAACACAAATTTTGTGCATCCACATATGTGTTAGTGTTAGCAAAATAACAACTTGAAACAATTACAATAACATGTTCAATCAAAATTAAACTTATACACATTTTCACAATTTTAACATTTCTACATTTTTTCAAATAAGCATTTATGAAAATGTTTACAAAGTTCATAAGCATTCAACTCAAATAACATGTTAAAATAACCATTACTAACAATTAAACAAGTTTCAAATGGCATTTACATCAATTTAATCAAGTTCATGAATTTTATACCTAAAAAGTCCACTTTAATTCTCAAAAATCATGTTTAGGATCAAAGTTTGGATCATTTAGCTACCTAAATATGTTATACTACTTAATTTAGCAATAATTCATGACAAAAATCGGCCATAACCTGTTTATATCAAAAAGTCCCAAATTGCTCAAGAACACAAACCCTAGATTCCTAAAATTTTTGAAGTTTTTGGCTTCAAATCATGTTAAATAGCATCAATCTAGGTTATACATGCATAATATACTAACAATTTAACTTTAATTACACTAGAAATTAACAAAATCAAATTAGGAAAATTATAGCTCAAGAACACTAAAAATCAAATTTAAAGAGGTTTAGGGGTGTAATTGTTACCCTTCTTGATAAACTTCTTATCAAATTCATGATTAGAGCGGATTATAGCAAGAAATTTGGTGAATTTTGGTGAAAAATTGATGAAATTTGAGAGGGTTTATGTGTGTGTTCGTATGTGTTTGTGTGTGTGAAGTGTGGTTACAGAACAGCTAGCTGGAAGTTTATGATCTGCCCAGTTTTTTGGCACCATGCGACCGCATGGTGTTTGTGAAGGAACTCCATTAAAATTTTGTTTCTTTTTAGGATGAGGGCGTTTCGGATTGTTGTCCTAGTCTGTCCCTCGACAAAATTTTAAAAATTTATCACGTTTTAAGCGCGGTTTTAAAAGTAAAGATTTTTTATTTTTTTTTAATGTTTTTGGCATACTTTAATTCAATAAGGTTTAAAAATAATGATAATAAAAATTCTCGTCCCTCCCTTGGGTAAAGCAATTTCGGTTCAACGACCTAGTTTTCAACTCACGATGAATTTTTAAAAATCAAATTTTTAACTTAGTGAAATAAAGTAATTTTTTTTATTCACACCAAACTTAAATTTAAAATGCATAAAATTAAAAATTCATATAATTAAAATTAAAAATTCACACCAAATTTATATTATATTTTTGTTTTTATACATACAAACTTATATTAAAAATATTAATTTTTTCAAATATTTACAAACTTAAATATATTGATTTTAAAAAGTTTACAATATTAATTTAATATGTATATATTAAATTTAAAAACATGGTAAAAATTAAAATTAAAAATCTTTTTGGTCTTTTATCCCACTTTAATCAATCAAATATTATCAAAAATATACGCCCCTCTTTTCGGTAAAGTAATTTAGGTTATATTACCTAGTTTTACTCCTGACGAATTTCTGAAATATTTTGGATTGATTGATTAAAGATATTTATACCTTAAGAATAAACGGTAAATTTCGCAGTGATGTAATAAATTTTTGTATGATATCAATAATTTCGGTTACGCATACCTAATTTTATTGAATACCAATTTAATACTTTATAGCGAACGATTCAGCGTTTATTATCAAAAGGTTAAAAGCAATAAAAAACTGTACATACTTACCTGTGAGATAGAATTCTCAGAGACCTGCTTTAGCCGACTCATAGGAGAGTCGTGTGATTTGGTTCTCCATAGCTACGTAAGTATAACCTCGAATCTTCAATATCTTTTCTTCTAAACATATAAACGGTCCTTCTCTGCATAGAGTGACAAATTCGGTATTTAAATATGTTTGATTATTTGAACATTTACCTTCGTGTGACCATTTTCCGCATTTATAAAATCTTTCAAGGTGTCGTGCTCTTCTTTTTGTTGCGGATTTTAATTTTCCTTTACCAAAATGTATCTTATGATGATCTTTTCTGAGTTCTTTTCTTACTCCGTCCATTTTGCCTCTTATGAAGGATACCAGTTCACTCGGAAGTGTGTCATTATTATGTTTAGTAATCATAGCGTGTAGCATTAGACCATGGTTCGGATCAAAGGAATTCTTCATCTCGTAAAATCTAAAAAAAATAAAAATTCAGAATGGGGGAAGAAGACTAGTTCTTTAGGGTCTGTTAGGGAAAGACCATTCGGATTCCATTCTCGAGAACTACACGAAAATAGAATATCTAACTCTAACAGAAATAACTATTACCCTAAAAAGATTCGAACCTTCCCACACTTAGTTAGCTGTGGTGTCGAAATTGTGATTAACTTCATCTTCAACTTTCATTGGATTATCTATGTAATGTTTAACTCCGTGACCATTAACTTTAAATTCAATCCCATTTGAATTTATTAACTCTACTGTTCCGTATGGGAAAACTCTTTTGACTATGAATGGTCCAGACCATCTTGATTTTAATTTTCCAGGAAATAGCTTGAATCGTGAATTGAAAAGAAGAACTCTGTCTCCTTCTTTAAATTCTTTTGAACTTCTGATTCTTTTATCATGTCATTTCTTCGTTCTTTCCTTATAGATTAACGAATTTTCGTATGCTTCATGTCTTAATTCTTCTAATTCATTTAGTTGACTTAACCGTAGATGTCCAGCTTCATGTAAATCAAGATTACATGTCTTCAAAGCCCAAAATGCTTTGTGTTCAATTTCTACTGGAAGATGACATGCTTTTCCGTAAACAAGTCTAAAAGGTGTGGTTCCAATTGGAGTTTTGTAGGCTGTTCTAAAAGCCCAGAGTGCATCCTCCAATTTCATGGACCATTCCTTCGGATTTGATCCTACGGTTTTCTCTAGAATATATTTTAAAGCTCGGTTGGTATTTTCAACTTGTCCACTTGTTTGTAGATGATAAGCGGTTGAGATTTTATGAGTTACTCCATATCTTTTAAGAACTTTCTCAAGTTGATTATTACAAAAATGAGTACCCCGATCACTTATTAAAGCTTTCGGTGTTCCAAACCTTGCAAAAAGATGTTTTAAAAAGTTGACTACAACTCGTGCATCATTAGTTGGAAGAGCTTGTGCTTCCGCCCATTTAGATACATAATCAATGGCAACGAGAATGTAGAGATTATTATGAGATTTTGGAAATGGACCCATAGAGTCAATACCCCAAATGTCAAATACTTCACATACTTGAATGACATTTTATGGCATTTCATCACGTTAACTTATTTTTCTGGCCCTTTGACAAGCATCACAGGATTTGTAAAGAAGGTGTGCGTCTTTGAAAATTGTAGGCCAATAGAATCTAGCATCGTAAACTTTTCTTGCTGTGAGTTGAGGCCCATAATGCCCTCCTGTTGGTCATGTGTGACAATGGTTTAAGATTTTACTAGCTTCATCTCCAAATACACATCAGCGTATTATTCCATCGGGACAACTTTTAAACAAATGTGGATCTTCCCAGAAATAGTGTTTTATATCACTAAAGAATTTCTTTCATTTTTGGTACGATAATCCTTTTTCAAGGAATCCACATACGAAATAGTTTGCATAGTCTGTAAACCATAGAATTTTATTATAATCTATCTTCAATAGATATTCATCAGGAAAGTTATCTTGTATGGCCGATTCATTGAGAACTTCTAATTCAGGATTTTCAAGACGAGAAAGATGATCAGCGACGAGATTTTCTGCTCCCTTTTTATCTCGGATTTCAATATCGAACTCTTGTAAGATTAAGATCCAACGGATTAATCGTAATTTGGCATCTTGTTTCGAAAATAGGTATCTAAGATCAGAATGGTCGGTATAGACCACCGTTTTTGCTAGAACGAGATATGAACGAAATTTGTCAAAAGCAAAGACAATGGCAAGGAGTTCTTTTTCAGTAGTTGTATAATTCGTTTGTGCTCCTTGTAACGTCTTACTAGCATAATAAATAGGTTGAAATCGTTTTTCAATCATTTGTCCTAAAACGGCTCCCATTGCAAAATCACTTGCATCGCACATTAGTTCAAATGGTAGATTTCAATTTGGAGTTATCATGATCGGCGCATTAGTGAGTTTCTCTTTAAGAATATTAAAAGATTTGATGCATTCATCCGAAAAGATGAATGGAGCATCCTTTTCTAAGAGTTTATTCATAGGAGTGGCAATTTTAGAAAAATCTTTTATGAAACGTCGGTAAAAACCAGCATGCCCTAGAAAACTCCTAACTCCTCTAACATTGGTGGGATGTGGAAGTTTAGCAATTACATCTACTTTAGCTCTATCCACTTCAATTTCTTCCTTTGAGATTTTATGTCCAAGAACGATGCCTTCTTTAACCATGAAATGGCATTTCTCCCAATTAAGTACTAGATTTGATTGTTCGCATCTAATAAGCATTCGTTCAAGATTAACTAGACATGATTCAAATGTATCACCGAAAACTGAAAAGTCATCCATGAAAACTTCCATGCATTCTTCTATCATGTCGTGAAAAATCGCCATCATGCACCTTTGAAAGGTTGCAGGGGTGTTGCAAAGTCCAAATGGCATGCGTTTGTAAGCAAAAGTACCATAAGGGAACGTGAACGTGGTTTTCTCTTGGTCCTCGGGTGCTATTAGAATTTGAAAATATCCGGAAAAACCGTCAAGAAAACAATAGTAACTATTCCCGGCTAATCTTTCCAACATTTGATCAATGAAAGGTAAGGGAAAGTGATCTTTTCTGGTGGCGTCATTTAATTTTCTATAATCAATACAAACACGCCATCCTGTTACAGTCCTAGTAGGAATAAGCTCATTTTTTTCATTTGTGATGACAGTCATGCCACCCTTCTTAGGTACGCATTGAACTGGGCTTACCCATGGACTATCAGAGATTGGATAAATTAAACCTGCATCTAGCAGTTTAATTATTTCTTTCTTAACAACATCTTACATATTAGGATTTAGTCTTCGTTGGCGTTGCACATACGTTTTATGACCTTCTTCCATAAGGATTTTGTGTGTGCAATACGAAGGACTTATTCCCTTAATGTCATGAATCTTCCATGCAATAGCTGGTTTATGAGCTTTTAGCACAGAAATGAGTTGAGATTTTTCATTTTCAGTAAGAGAAGATGATATTATTACAGATAATTCAGATTCACCATGTAAATAAGCGTATTCCAGATGGTTTGAAAGTGGCTTTAACTCTAATGTCGGTGGTTTTTCTATCGATGATTTGTATCGATATCTGTCTTCCTCTTTTAGCATTTGAATTTCTTCTGTTGTTGATTCATATCCATTAGCCATAAGTGTAGCTAACATTTCAGTTTCATCAATTGGTTCAGTTCCTTCTCCTAAAGAACATTCTCCTATTCCTTGTAATTCTGAAAATTCTTCTAACAATTCTGCATGTGAATCTATAGTTTGAATATAATAACATGTATCATCTGCAGATTGCGGTTATTGCATTGCTCTATCAACTGAAAAGGTAACACTCTCGTCCTCTATACTTAGGGTCAGTTTCTTACCGAACACGTCTATTATTGCTTTAGCCGTGTTTAATAATGGTCTTCCTAATATGAGAGGAACTCGAGAATCTTCTTCCATGTCCATAATAACAAAATCTACTGGAAATACTAAAGTACCAACTTTAACTAGCATGTTTTTCATTATCCCTCTAGGATATTTTACTGATCGATCGACTAGTTGTATGCTTATTCATGATGGTTTCAATTCTCCAAGGTCTAGTTTAGCGTATAGTGAATATGGCATTAAATTTATACTAGCACCTAAGTCTGCCAATGCTTCTATTGAACTAAGACTACCCAAAAAACATGGAATTGTGAAACTTCCTGGATCTGATAATTTTTCTGGTATCTTATTCAACAGTACTGCAGAACAATTAGCATTCATAGTAACAGCCGAGAGTTCTTCCATTTTCTTTCTATTTGTGATTAGATCTTTCAAGAATTTAGCATATCTAGGCATTCCTGAAATAACATCAATGAAAGGAAGATTGACATTTATCTGTTTAAACATATCCAAGAATTTGGATTGCTCGGCTTCAAGTCTTTCTTTTCTCATTTTACTTGGGTAAGGAAGTGGTGGTTGGTATGGTTTAACATAAGGTTTAGCCTTAACTGTGTTATCTTCATTAACCTTTTCAACTACCGGTTCTGTTTCCTTATCTTGCTCAGGTTGTGGTTCTTGTGAAGTAGGAATAGAGTCATCAGAAATTACAGGTATTTCAGGTGGTTTAAGTGTAATACCACTTCTTGTGGTAATGGCTTTAGCTGTTTCATTCCACTAGGTAGACTTCCTGGTTTTCTTTCACCTATCAACCTTGCTAGGTTACTTACTTCTTGATCCAAATTTTGAATAGAAGCTTGTTGATTTCTAAATGCTTGAGCATTTTGTTCATTGGTTTGTTTCTGAGATGTGAAAAACTGCGTTTGAGATTCAACTAGCTTCGACATCATATCTTCTAAATTTGGCTTTTTATCATCGGTTTGTGGTGTTTTGTTTTGAAAAATAGGTCTTTGCTGGTTGTAAGTATTATTGGATACTTGTTGATTGCTAGGACCTTGTTGATTGTTGTATGGAACATTTCGATTATAATTCTGATTTTGATTGTAGATTGGTCTTGGCGGTTGATAATTATTCTGATAATTATTTTCAGGCCTTTGGTTCATGTATGAAACATTCTCTCTTTGTTCCATTGTTTGTTCAATACTAAGACAATCTTTTATCAAATGTGGTCCTCCACACTGCTCACAACTAATTCGTATTGAGTGAATATCTTTAGTCATCTTTTTCATTCGTCTCTCGACAACATCTATCTTTGCAGAAATGAAATCAAAGTCATGGCTAGAATCGGCTCTAGCTGCTTTAGATGATCTAACGATATCTTTTTCTTGATGCCACTCATGTGAGTGGGAAGCAGTGTTATCAATAATTTTGTAAGCGTCAGTTGCGGTTTTCTTCATAATGGAACCACCAGCTGCTATATCGATATCTTTTCTTGTAGTGATGTCGCATCCTTGGTTGAATATTTGTACTATTTGACAAGTGTCTAAACCATGTTGCGGACATCCTCTTAATAACTTTCCAAATCTTGTCCATGCCTCATATAGAGTTTCGTTTGGCTTTTGTGTGAACGTAACAATTTCTCCTTGAAGTCTCACGGCTTTAGATGCCGGAAAGAATTGTTTAAAAAAAATTTCAACTAAAACATCCCATGTATCAATCGCCCCTTCAGGTAACAATTCTAACCAATCTTTGGCTTCTCCCTTTAAAGTCTAGGAAAATAACATGAGATAGATCTGTTCATCCTCTACTTCTCTGATTTTAAATAAAGTACAGATCCTATTAAAGGTACGAAGATGTTCATTTGGATCTTCCTTCGGCGCACCACTAAATTGACATTGATTAGTTACCATATGTAGGATTTGTCCTTCGATTTCATAATCTGGCTCATTAATGTCTGGTTGAGTAATTGCGTGACCTTGGCCAGTGCGTTTAGCTCTCATTCGGTCTTCCATACTTAGAGGTTCCAGATTTTCCATTATTGAATTTGTTGAATCTGAATCACTAGAGGATTCTGATTTAATGGGTTGTTCCTCGACAATCGTTATTTGAATGATTGGTGGTTCCGGAGGAAAGATTAATGGTTCAGGATCTCTAAATTGTCCCTGAATATCCTTCGGGTTCTCAATTGTGAAGTCGGGTTCAAAAAATGGATTATCAGAAATTTGAATTGGAGTACTTGGTCGACTAGATGACGATTCTAAAGAAAAATCAACGGCGACAATATTGGCTAGATGTCTTGATCGAGTTACAGGTGGTGAACGTATAAAAGGTGGTGAACGTTTTGTTCGGTGCATTCACTGAATATCCTATTAGTTATAAAAGATAAAAATTATTAAAGTTATCAAATCAATAGACTTTTCTGCTTTTGCCCACGTTTCGAATAGCCAAAAGATGTAGCAGGGAGCCAGAACCCTTTAAATCGGAAGCTCACAACTCAGCCACTAACAAATCCAACTATTACTACGAAGCAGAAAATTTGGATGTCTATCAATTTAACCGCTTAAAATAATTTTTCGTTTTGATTTTTAAAGAAATTTTAGAGAAGAAATAGAAAATTCTATGTCCTAAAAATCTAGAGCGTCGAGAAATAAGAAAGAAAAAGAGCGCGTCAAAAAATGTCGAAAAATAAAAGGTCGAAAAATAATAAAAAGAACGTAGCGCTTCGAAACTTAAAAAGGAACTAAAATTTATAAACAGCGTCGCAAAATCTAAAGCACCTAAATCTTAGTCTAAAGAAAAAGCACTTACGGGATTTTACGGCAAAGCCTAAAAATCTAGAAATAAAAATAACTATGGCAAAAACTATGACTTAAAACTAATTACGAGCGAAAAATACAAATATTACGCTAAAACAAATAAAAAGATACAAAATATAAAAATATAAAAATAAACTTAAAGTTGAAAAAAGTACAATTTTTATAAAAATATTATTTTTATATTATTTATTTATAAAAGTATTAAGTTTTTAATAAAACTAATTAAAACTAAAAATACAAAAATAATAAAACTAAAACTAATTAATGATCGTTCCTTAATTGTCACGATTAATTCTAACTAAATACGCAAAATTAACGTTACGCAAGTGAACAAGGAGATACTTTTATGGAATTTTATGTGTTTACAGGTATTAAAGGTGTTGGTGCAAAAGAACGTGCAAAAATGGAGTTTGGAGTGAAAGACAGTGGAAGATGGACGTGATTTGGAAGAAAAACAAGGCTCAGCAGGAGTAACAAAGGCGTAAATTACGCCATCCTGGGCGTAATTTACGCCAGCACTCAGATCCCTCTCAGAACAGAAATCGTTTGGAGCCGTAAAAATACGCTGACCAGATTTAACAAAGGCGTTAATTACGCCTGTCAGGGCGTAAATTACGCCAGTACTAAAAATCAGATTCCGGGAAAGACGAAAATTAGCTTTTGGATAAGATTTCTTAACCCCTATTTAAGGAGGTCTTTAGGGTTACGAACTTTAACTTTTCCCTACCAGTTTTTGCAGCAGAGAACACCTAAAAACACCAAAAATCTTCAATCAAATCACCATTCTTTCAAGATTCAAGTCAAGATCAAGGTTCAAAGCATCATGCAAACATCAAGGATTTCATTGATTCTCACCACCATCATGCTTGGCTAGTAATCTAATCTTTATCCTTTCCATGAACAATTGAGTTATGTATGATTTCATTCAAGATTATGTGATTTGTGATGTTTAATACTTTTGAATTATAATGTTATGAATCAAGTTGATTGTTGATTAATGCAAGTTCTATACTTTGTTATTGCAAGTTAGATTATTGTGATTTAACAGTGTGTTCTTGATCCAACTTAGTGTTAATTAGATTAGGGATAAAGACACTTTGTCTAGGTTGCATAATTTAATCTCAAGATAATAGAATTGCTGATGCCGGGTTTAAGTTTCAAAATAGGTTAAAAAAATTATTTATTTATAACCCGCGACAAACACAGCCACAACCACGAACACACACATTCAAAACCCTAATTTTCTTCATCTAAACATCCAATCTAAGCTTGAATCATCACCAATTTGTTATAACACTTTAGTTAAACATCCAAATCATTCTCAAATCATTCAAATTGGGTTTAATTGGTGTTCTTGGGTAAAAATCAAGTTTGGGGGTTTTTGTTTGTAAGTTCAATTCTTCAAGTAATCATCCAATTCGTGTGTTTTAATCATCAAGGTAATCATTGTTCTTGTGTTTTTCATTGTTTTTGAGTATTAATTTAAGGTTTTTGCTATGTTCATGTTTATGTGCTAGGGTTAGTCCGAATTAAACATGTTTGATTATTGTTTTTGTTCTAGCTTGTGTTAATTGTGTTCAAATATGTCAATGTAGTTTGTGTGCATGATTAATTTGAAAGTTAGGGTTAAAACTTGTTAATTGCTTTCAAGTAGTTGACTAGGGTTGACTTTGACTAAGAATTGATAATGTTATTGATTTGATTTTTATGTTTCTAAGTATTTAATGTTTCAATTGATGTTTGTTAGGTGTCAAAGCAATAATGTTCGTTAATTAAGTTTATAGTTTTCGTTAATTTGATGATTACCATGATTATGTGATTGATACTTGCGAAAAGGAGTTGACTAGTGTAAATGTTAATGTGAAACATGTTGAAATAAGTGTTTGTGGTTGAATTAAGTAGGCAAGGTTGATATGTTAGTGCAAGAGAATAGGAATGACATGTATTGCTAGATGTTTTCATGTGATATTTTGAGCAATAACATGTGAGGTGTTTTGCTAAGTACTAATGAGTTTGTTGAGTTATGTGATTGCAGGAAATGTTGCGAGGACTTAAGAGAGGTCGTGGTGGTAACCAAACTTGGGCACAAAAATGGGAGGACAAGAGATGGTTAAGTGAATTGCCTTATGATGTGCAGGTTCGGTTATATACTGAGAAAAAGGATCAACTTTTAAGGAATGCCTTTTATGAAAGGTTTATCACCTCAAGTGAGTGGAGGAAATACGGGGTGTTTCAAGTTTTTGTCAATTGGGGTTGGAGTGCTATGCTTCAACCGGTTCAAACAGGGTTTGAGCAAGAACCACTAGGGTGTTCTTGGGAAATGACCTATCCCAATCAGGTTTTTCAATGGATGTCCACCTTAAAATGGATTCCAGGGGATAATTTTCCAGCAATATTAATCTTGGAGGGCAAGGTGGGTAACACAGTGGTTCCGCATACCGTGGAGACTTTCAATGAGTTAGCCCATCCCGATATTCCGTATGATTCGGGTATTCTTATTCCAGGGAAAGATGCATATGACTATCCTACTGAAAAACAGTTGTTTGAGGTTCCAGCCGATCAGTATG
Organism: Rutidosis leptorrhynchoides; assembly: GCF_046630445.1. Taxonomy (NCBI): domain Eukaryota; kingdom Viridiplantae; phylum Streptophyta; class Magnoliopsida; order Asterales; family Asteraceae; genus Rutidosis; species Rutidosis leptorrhynchoides. The sequence goes on along the minus strand of NC_092333.1, from coordinate 105,431,901 downwards.
CTCATGTGTTAAGGACATTGTTTCATGTCGACCGTCTTGATATTGAGAATTTCGAGTTAGAAAGAAGTAAGTTAAGAATCATTCCGAAGTTGTTGTCAACTGTGATGCACTACAACATTTATCAACGAAAAAGTGATCTCATTCATGTTCGAACCTATGAGTTACCGTTGTTGTATGCTATGGTGACCAATTCGATGGTGCCTTCTTCGCGGTTGGTTATGATGACGTGGATATGGGAGTGTCGATAGCAGCTAAAGCAAAGGGCGGTGATCCCTTACATGAGGTTCTTGTCGTTTTTCTTGTGGAGAAAGGGAGCACTTTCTAATAATCCTAGGGGTGTAAAGGAAACAATGAGGTATGTTAAGGAAAATGTGGCTGGGTTACAGTTTATGAGGGAAGGAACGGGTTATGTGATTGAGAATCCGGCTTATGTGGAAAGGTATACTTTTGGGGTTAATGATGATAATCTTCCTGCGGATGAAGCAGAGTATGATACGGATGATTCAAATTAGCGGCTCGGGCGACAGTTGGATGAGTTAGAGGAGAGGAGTGATCCGGATTTTAACCCTCATGGAGAGGGGTCGAGTAGGGGTAGGCGTTATGTTCAGGTGGATGAACGACAGTGGGCGCGAATGGAGGAGCAGCAGGGTACCCTCATGGACATAGCTAGGGCTCAGATTTACATGACTGAGCGATATCAGCAGGAGGTATTTGAGAGGGATAACCGGAGGCGACAGTATGATGATTTGGTGCATAATCGGCCAGTTACACCATATTATGAGCCGATTGATTATACTACTTATGCTTCGGGATCTACACCCGGGATGGGATATGCTCCGTAAACGGGCTAGGTAGTTTTTACTTTTTCTTTTGTTTTTGTTTTGTAAGAATAAAAATTGGATGGAAGGAAACATGTTGTGAGATGAAATGGGAGAATGGTGTCATTGTCACGAGTGGTGTTTTGGGAAGTTGCTTTTTAATCCCGGGTAATATTGTTCTTTTTCTTTCTCCTTGTTTATTTTCCTCACTTTAATTTAACATAACTTTTTAACATGCGTACGAGGACGTAGCATGATGTAAGTGTGGGGGGGAGGAAGGAAATTTGCACATTTGGCTTAGCTTGAAAGTGTTTGTTGTTTAAAGATTTTATGTTTTAAATGGCCTAGGTGGTAGAAAATTTGAAAAATTTTAATTTCAAGGCTATAATCAAGATGTTGACCCATGAGAGTAACCCTAGTGATTAGGGATTAATTTGGAATTTCTTTGAAGTTTTTGGACTTGGCCGGTGAGGAATGATAAATGTTAGGCATTTGACCTTGTTGACCTTGACGAGTAACTTTAAGGAAATATACTTTTGTGAAGAAAAGAAAGTTTAAAAAGAAACGAAGGAAAAAGATCCCAAGGTTGTATGCTAGGTAACATGGATGATAAAGAAACACTTTAGGATTTTCCTTTTTAAACCAATTCTTTTTATTTTTGCAGCCAGTCTACCCAGGTCGTTAGTACACAAATTGTGTACTAGAATCAATTAGTGACCATTAGCAGCCTAAACCTTTAGAAAAAGTGATATCAAAAAAATATATAATAATAAACCAACTTCCCATTCCTACCCTTATTTTTGGTTATTAATGTTGAATTAATCTTACTTTATCTTGTTTAGATTTGGTAACGCTAGGTGACAACGCAACTCATTTTTGCTAAGATATAATTAGTTTAAACTAGCATGGCAAATATAACTAGCTATTATGTTATAGTGTTTGTGGCTTTTTGATTAGTTTGACTCAAAGTGGTCTCCGGGGTTCCACAATGGAGTCCACGATTTACCCACTAGTATGAAAGTGCATAACAATGATGATAGTCACCAATGCAACACTTGTAGAGTTTACTCTTCCCTAGGCAGAGGTCGAAAGGGGGTACTTTATATCACAAGCCTTGACAATGATATTCACCACACCCAACACCCGTTATCCATGATACATATATACATATCATTGTCATCATCTCCACATATTCACCATTACATCCCAAATGTTCTCAAATGTTTCATATGATATGTGCTAGTTCATTGAAGTTGATTAAAAAAAAAAAAAAAAAAAAAAAAAAAAAAAAAAAAAAGAGTTATAAAATGATATGTTATAAAAAAAATGATATGTTATAAAAGGAGGAGGTGAAGAGACGAATTTAAAAGAATAAAAAAGAGTAGAAGAAGAGTATGCCAAAAATTGTGAAACGAGTGCCTTATAAAGCATGGACCACTGAGGCATAAAATTCGTCTCATTGAAGTTTAAGTTTAGAATATAAGATTCCTTATAACCTCGCAAAAACCTATACCTTCCATGAATGCCTCGCACAAATGGGCAATGTAACCAAAACTTCACCTTACCGAGCTTGTGGTATGGGGTATTTCTAACTAGACTTAGGGGGTTCATTGGTGTCGAGACTTAGAAGGTATGCACTTAGTACTAGTGTAGACAAGGGCATGAGTTTGGCTAATTGAAAAGTTAAGGAGGACAAAAACACAAACATGTGCACAATTCTAGTTATGTTTGACATTCCGGTTTATTGTAATTTATCTTGGTACAAATGAGGGTCACGTTAAAATTTCTAAACCTTATAAAGTTTGATTGGTTCAACATTCATAACCGTTTTACACCATTTTAATTGAGTCATGGCCAACCCAATGAAATTAATCCGGATTTAATGTAACCCGTGTTGTGTTTCTTTTGACATGTTACTTAGATATATTTATTTTGATCTTAAAAAGAATAAGTGTGGATCATGAAAGTTGTAAGGATAATTGTTTGATTTAGTGCTAAGTTTTGATCCATATGATGATTTAAGGAAAATGTTTGAGGATTATGAGGATATGATTAATGGAGGAATAGTTAAAATAAGGAAATGATTTGTGATAAAGGAAGTTATGATTGAAGGTTTTGGAGGATGAAAGTTATTTGAGGTTTTGAGTGATTAACCCATTTCGTATGTACATCTTGATTTATAGTTAATTTTGCTTGTGAAAAATTGTTTGAGTTAATACCACCTAGGTGTTATTGTCTTGTAGCTGAAAACAGATTTGCTTGAGGACAAGCAAAAGCCAAGTGTGGGGGATTTGATCGTTCCTTAATTGTCACGATTAATTCTAACTAAATACGCAAAATTAACGTTACGCAAGTGAACAAGGAGATACTTTTATGGAATTTTATGTGTTTATAGGTATTAAAGGTGTTGGTGCAAAAGAACGTGCAAAAATGGAGTTTGGAGTGAAAGACAGTGGAAGATGGACGTGATTTGGAAGAAAAACAAGGCTCAGCAGGAGTAACAAAGGCGTAAATTACGCCATCCTGGGCGTAATTTACGCCAGCACTCAGATCCCTCTCAGAACAGAAATCGTTTGGAGCCGTAAAAATACGCTGACCAGATTTAACAAAGGCGTTAATTACGCCTGTCAGGGCATAAATTACGCCAGTACTAAAAATCAGATTCCGGGAAAGACGAAAATTAGCTTTTGGATAAGATTTCTTAACCCCTATTTAAGGAGGTCTTTAGGGTTACGAACTTTAACTTTTCCCTACCAGTTTTTGCAGCAGAGAACACCTAAAAACACCAAAAATCTTCAATCAAATCACCATTCTTTCAAGATTCAAGTCAAGATCAAGGTTCAAAGCATCATGAAAACATCAAGGATTTCATTGATTCTCACCACCATCATGCTTGGCTAGTAATCTAATCTTTATCCTTTCCATGAACAATTGAGTTATGTATGATTTCATTCAAGATTATGTGATTTGTGATGTTTAATACTTTTGAATTATAATGTTATGAATCAAGTTGATTGTTGATTAATGCAAGTTCTATACTTTGTTATTGCAAGTTAGATTATTGTGATTTAACAGTGTGTTCTTGATCCAACTTAGTGTTAATTAGATTAGGGATAAAGACACTTTGTCTAGGTTGCATAATTTAATCTCAAGATAATAGAATTAATGAACTCAAGAAGTCTTGTCTATGAGATTTGATCAACAATTGATAAACATGATGCTTGTTTGAATGAATGCATGCTAAATTGGGATTGTGAAAGGATAAAGGCTTTAATCTCATTGTTTACATTTCAATATTTTCAATTGCACTTTTGTTTAAGTTTAAATTTAAGTAGTAATCAATCTAAGTAGTTTTATAGTTAAGTTAGTTAATCACAAACAACAAACTCTGGAAATTGCTTGCTTGTTGACCATAACTTCCCGTGGAACGAATCCTGCTTACCCTAGCTAAGTTAGAGTAATTAGGCTATTTTTGATTGACCCTTCGACATCGATCAATTAATTAAAATAACTAAACCCTAATTAACTAAATAATTAATAATAATTATTAAATAATCCTAACCCTAATCTGTCGGCTGAGGTTACCAGGCCTGTCAAATCAAGTCATGCGATCGCATGGTCTTCGCGTTATAAATTCATGCAGTCGCATGGAGTAGGGTTTCGGGCCAGGTGTTGGGCTGCTACAGTCCTCGGCCCGATTACTTTAAATATTTTTTTTTCTATTTTTCTGTTTTTAATATAAAAAATATTTATATAAAATAATAAAATACTTATATTTAAAAACTAAAATAGAAATAAAAATACTTTTTAACTTTATATATTTTAAACAAATTCTTAAAAATAAATATATAGATATTTTTCTTTTTATATTTTTGTATTTTTTAATATTTAAAACGTATATTTTTATACAAAGAACTTAATAAATTTTATATATATATATATATAAATATATATATATATATATATATATATATATATATATATATATATATATATATATATATATATATATATATATATATATATATATATATATATATATAGTGTTTTGCTTCCGGCGGTTAAGCAGTTCCCCGGCAGCGGCGCCAAAAATACTTGATGTTATGCGAGGTGTATACGAAATAGTATTAATTTTTACTAGGAATTACTATTAAATACGATACAATTTTACACAAATTATTTATTTATTTATAGAGTGGATATACCTAAACATTGCTACAACATTTATAGGCAGTGTACCTAATCGTACAGTAGTGTAGTTTTTAGTAAGTCCGGTTCGTTCCACAGGGATCTTAGCCAAGTTTAACGCTATATTTTAAAACTATATTTGTATAAATATAAATATATATATAAGTAATATTATTATTATAAAAAGGGGGTTTTTACCGTTTAATGACCGGTTTGTCGATTTTAAAACTTAAGTCGCAGTTAAAACCTAATGTAAAAATATTAAAAAGAAATATAACTTAATTTTAAGCATAAAGTAAATAACGATAATGAAATTGCAATAAATAAAAAGTACGATAGTTAAAAGTGCATTCAAATAAAATGACAGTAAATAAAAGTGCGATAATTAAAAGTGCAATTAAATATGAAATAAATGAATTATGCATATTTAAACTTCCGTAATCATGATGTTTGACGTGTTGATTTTAATTTATTACCATAGGTTAATTGTCCTTTGTCCTGGATTATTCAATATGTCCGTCTGGTTTTTGTCCATAACAGTCCATCAGTCATAAATATAAAGTGCGAGTGTTCTCGTCAAATTATCCTTATATCCGAAGTCAAATATTCCAACTAATTGGGGACTTAAACTATAATTACACCAAGTGTCCTTGTATATAATTCACCCCTGTTTTAATAAGTCCATTGACTATTAATCCATTCTAGTGTCCGGTTAAATGAACGATTATTAGTACTTATAAATATCCCGCCCATCGTGTCCGATCGAGTGTATATGGTTATTTATAGGTACGTCTAATTGTAAATCTTTATATTAAATTAACAAACTATCATTTAATTAAACAAATATAAAGCCCATTAATAGCCCATAGTCTAATTTCCACAAGTGTCGTTCTTTTGTCCAAACCCTAATTATGGTACAAAGCCCAATTACCCAATTTTAATATTTAGCCCAACATCACGATTACTTCGGCTTAAATAAGCATAATAATAACTTAGCTACGAGACATTAATTTAAAAAGGTTGAACATAACTTACAATGATTAATAATAGCGTAGCGTTACATGAACAGAATTTCGACTTACACCCTTACAACATTCGCTAACATACCCTTATTATTATTAAAATTAAAATTAAAATTAATATATATATATATATATATATATATATATATATATATATATATATATATATATATATATATACGTTGAGAGAATGAAGAAAGAAAAAGATGTGTTAAAAAATGGCCAGAACACGCGAAATTTATAGGATGTCTGCTGCTACAGGACACCATGCGATCGCATGGTTTTTGGCCTTCCTGGCCATGCGATTGCGTGGCCTACTTTTTTAGCTCACATGTCTTTGTTTTCTTCTTTGCCGACGATTTATATATATATATATAATATAATATATATATATATATATAATTTTAAGAATTATTTATATATTATATTATATTTATGTGCATAGTTGACTTGTAATTTTTAGTCCGTTGCGTCGAGCGTTGAGAGTTTACTTTGGTCCCGGTTCCGGATTTTCGAACGTCCTTGCGTACAATTTAATATCTTGTATTTTGCGTTTTGCGGCTCGTACTCTTGTAATTTTGAGACGTTTCTCATCAATAATTTAAACCACTTTGATTGTACTTTGTACTTTTGAGCTTTTTGGTCATTTGCGTCTTCAATTCGTCGAATCTGTCTTTTGTCTTCACTTTTTATTATACAAACGAATATCACTTGTAAATAGAACAATTGCAACTAAAAGCTTGTCTTTCTTGAGGGATAATGCTATAAAATATATGTTCGTTTTTAGCATTATCAATACATGTCTAAGGCTAGATCACAACTCAAAGTATATATATTTTTGGAATCAACCTCAACCCTGTATAGCTAACTCCAATATTACTGCATATAGAGTGTCTATGGTTGTTCCAAATAATATATATAGATGGGTCGATATGATATGTCAAAACATTTACATTCGTGTCTATGGTATCCCAAGATTACATAATATATTAGAATACAAGTAATACAATATAAGTTAGCTAGGATATGATTAATATAGATTTGTTACCAATTTTCACGTAGCTACAACAAGCAAAAATATCCAATCTTGTTTTACCCATAACTTCTTCGTTTTAAATCCGTTTTGAGTGTTTCAAGTTGCTATGGTTTTATATTGAACTTAAGTTTATGAATCTAAACAAAAAAAGTATAAGTTTATAGTCAAAAATACAGGTTACAAGTCATTTTTGTAAAGGTAGTCATTTCAGTCGAAAGAACGACGTCTAGATGACCATTTTGGAAAACATACTTCCACTTTGAGTTTAACCATGATTTTTGGATATAGTTTCATGTTCATAAGAAAAATCATTTTCCCAGAAGAACAAATTTTAAATCAAAGTTTATCATAGTTTTTAATTAACTAACCCAAAACAGCCCGCGGTGTTACTACGACGGCGTATATCCTGTTTTACGGTGTTTTTCGTGTTTTCTGGTTTTAAATCATTAAGTTAGCATATCATATAGATATAGAACATGTGTTTAGTTGATTTTAAAAGTGAAGTTAGAAGGATTAACTTTTGTTTGCGAACAAGTTTAGAATTAACTAAACTATGTTCTAGTGATTTCAAGTTTAAACCTTCGAATAAGGTAGTTTTATATATATGAATCGAATGATGTTATGAACATCATTACTACCTCAGGTTTTGTGGATAAACCTACTGGAAATAAAAAAAAATAGATCTAGCTTTAAAGGATCCTTGGATGGCTTGAAAGTTCTTGAAGCAAAATCATGACACGAAAACAAGTTCAAGTAAGATTTCCACTCGAAATAAGATTGTTAAAGTTATAGAAATGGAATCAAAGTTTGGATATGAGTATTACCTTATATATGAAAGATATCTTACTGTAAATAAGAAAGTTTTCTTGAGGTTGGATGATCACTCAAAGTGGATTTGCAAGATTGGAAGTAAGCTAGCAAACTTGGAAGTGTTGTTGGTGTGTTCTTGAGTAGTTGTTTTATAACTTGGTTTATGTATGGATTTATGAACTAGATTGAGCTAGATTTTGTTGAAGATGATGAAGAACACTTAGAACAATGGAAGAACACTTGAGAGAGAGTAATTTGATTCAATAAAATTGCAAAGTGAATGTGTTTGTGTGTATGCATGATCACGTGAACTAAAGCCTTCAATATAGGCTCCATTAGTTTGTTGTTTTGTTAGATATTTCTTGCTAGATGTTAAATGATGGTTCCCACATGTGTTAGGTGACTCATAAGGGCTGCTAAGAGCTGATCATTGAAGAGTATATACCAATAGTAAATACATTTAGAAGCTGGGTATTGTACGAGTATGAATACGGGTGCATACGAGTAGAATTGTTGATGAAAGTGAATGAGGATGTAATTGTAAGCATTTTTGTTAAGTAGAAGTAATTTGATAAGTGTTTTGAAGTCTTTCAAAAGTGTATGAATACATATTAAAACACTACATGTATATACATTTTAACTGAGTCGTTAAGTCATCGTTAGTCGTTACATGTAAGTGTTATTTTGAAGCCTTTAGGTTAACGATCCTGTTAAGTGTTGTTAACCCATTGTTTATTATATCAAATGAGATGTTAAATTATTACATTATCATGATATTATAATGTATTAATATATCTTAATATGATATATATACAATTAAATGTCGTTACAACGATAATCGATACATATATGCCTCATTTCGAAATCCTTAAGTTAGTAATCTTGTTTATACATATGTAGTTCATTGTTAATATACTTAATGATATATTTACTTATCATAATATCATGTTAACTATATATATATCCATAAATATGTCATCATATAGTTTTTACAAATATTAACGTTCGTGAATCACCGGTCAACTTGGGTGGTCAATTGTCTATATGAAACATATTTCAATTAATCAAGTCTTAACAAGTTTGATTGCTTAACATGTTGGAAACGCTTAATCATATAAATATCAATTTCATTTAATATATATAAACATGAAAAATTTCGGGTCACTACATATATTAACTCATTAAATCTATATTACATCTGCAGAAAATATAAAAACATATATTTTCATAAAGACTTTAATAAAAATTCTATTGTACAAAATATTACTTGTGAAACTTTAACGGGTAGGTAATACCCGAGAATTATACAAATTCACAAATAATATGTTATACTGTACATTCTTCAATTCTGATTCAATAATCATTAACATACTCACTACTTTCACAACAATATACATTCTTTCATAGAAATCAGAACAACCATTCTCATTCAAATTCAATTACATATTCTGGTTTTGACGGATCAGAATCCAAGTCAAGATTAAACAGATAACATTACTCTTAGATTCCTACATCCTTCAAAATCATACTTTAAATTCAAACTATACTAGAACATCACTTTCATTCACAAAACTCATAAAGATATTCGTATCATTCAAGATTCACGACGCATTCATTATACGGATATTGACAATGACAACCTGCGTCTAAACCCTTCAAAATTCTTGAAAACACCTCAACTAAGGAACAATCAAGAGAATGAACTAATCACACGATACATACGAAGAATATATGCATATAGACATGCATCCGGAGGACACTTAAACCTAAGCAAAGGTTCAACACGTATCCGTGTCAGATCCTTTAGAATTATTATTACCCAAAATAACTTTACAATCCCTTTTCAAAATAGCGAATTTTTTTCACAGCTCCAAAAAGACAACTTCGACTTTTCATCCGGAGTAGCCTTATTATAACCTTGATATATACGTTATCTTTTCGCCATCGTTACCGGGGAACCTTTTATATTCCACCACATTAGTAGTAAGCTTACCAGCAACTTTATTGCTCTTTGACTTAAATCTCTCTGAAAGATCACTATAAAATCTTTTCATGTACCCATCTACATCTTGCAACAATAATTGCCATACCATACCCCAGGAAGCATCAATAATTATTCTTGAATCTCACATCATTTCTGCATATACATATAACGTTATCTCTTGGAATTATAATTTTGAAATTCGGAATAGCACTTTAGCCTACGAATCAGTACTATGAAGTTTTGAAAAAGCTGAAAGAAGCAGCAGAAACTGTAGACAACCATAATAGTCAAAAGTTGATGATAAAGAATATTGTGTTAGCAAAGCACAGAAAAAGAGAAAGTTTGGAACTGGAAAACGGATTGAGCAAACCCTGAAGGAGGCTGTGGACAAATCACAAGGACTAAATCTACCTTCAAAGAATCCAAATGATTCAGTGTCTACTGAAGTCTTTAGCGAATACCTTGCTCCTTACTCTAAACCCTTGTGGACAATATTCTTCATCATCCTCTGATCTTAGATATTCTAAGATATCACAGTATCTTTCATTATAAATATCCTCCATATTTCTGAAGATATTTTCATAACTATTCTTATCTGAAATCTTTTATCTCTTCGCGCTGTCAGTGTTACGTCATAAAGGAAACTGTTTTAGTTTCTAAATCTCGGAAAAATTCAAAATTTAAAATATGAATGTTGTTGAAGTAGTGTTGGGAACAGAAGCATGAGTTAGTATAATATAATGACGCCTGATCAACGTGTTTATATTATAGCAAGTCATGCTGAGTTTCTAGTGAAACATGATGATTCACAGACCATAACGTCATCATGTGCCATGTTACACGACTCTTACATTTAATCTAATCTCTAAACATATCAAGAACATATTTTCTTGATAGTTCTATCTTTTCCTTTGGATTCTGGTAATTTCACAAGTTAAATTATGCTATTACAATTTCTCTCTTAGAGCATTAGCTATGTTCATTTCAAATTTCATATCTATGAATTCTAGACCATTATTCGCTTGACTTGAAGTCGGGAAAAGAAGACGGAAGCATGAAACTCCAAAATATAAGGAAAAATATAAGCACGACGACAACGCAGAAATTACAAACCGTGTATATCGATGCGTATAGCAATATAAAAATACGAGAAAACTAAGAACACTATAAACCCAAGAGCATAGTAGAAATTAACGGATTCCTCCGGTGAAAGATGAAAAAGAAGAATGACAGATGTGATAGTCAAGAATATATCAAGAATTAAAACTGGATGGAGCATATTGACGAATGTTTTGGAATTACGAAGAAAGGAAGAAAGTATAAAAGATGGGAGATGTGAAAATAAGGAAACGTAGGAGGTTGATTTATAGTAAAATATCCGACAGAGAAATCGAGACAGATTATTTCATTAAATCGAAGAGGATCATAATTTCCTTAATCGTTGAAGAATCAAATCTTATATAGATTACAAAGATTTTCTTTAATCCGGAGATCAACCGTGATGACGTCAAAAGATAAGACGAATCCCTATTTTCTCATTTCACTCTTTTACGATAGCTTCACTCATACGTTTCGAGTAATCGAATTATTTTATCCATATTTCTCAATCATGATAAAACCCTATGAATCAACTTATATTCGTCATAATAACATTCTTATTGTTAGCCATGACGACCTCGATCAAATTTCGAGACGAAATTTCTTTAACGGGTAGGTACTGTGACGACCCGAAAATTTCCGACCAAATTTAAACTTAATCTTTATATAATTCCGACTTGATAAGCAATGAATTTTAATAAGCTTTGAACCTCCAGAAAGAGTTTTACACAAGCTTTTGGTCACCCTTTTATTCCGACGATTCACGAACGTCATAACTTGATTTAATTGTTTAATTGTTTAATTATTGTGTATATATACATGGATTTATATATATTTAACTTGAAAATATGATAATTAAATATCGCATTAAGTATATTAATAAAGTATTATATATATTTTTTCATACTACTAATTTAAAGAGTTTTTAAACAATATATATATTACTATTTAAACGACGTAATTAACTTATGTTAAAATGTATTTACATATAATGTATTACGAGTGTAAATACATCCTTACAAGTATTGAATACATTTTATAATATACCAATACATATAAAGGATAGCTATACTCATATTTCCGTTCAATTTCCTCAAGAATTCTACTCGCATTCATACGGTATTTTTACCCGTATTATACACAGCTTCTAGAAGTATTTACTATTGGTATATACCAATAGAAATCTGCAATTATTTGTGTAATATGTCATCCATGACCTAATCAATTTAATATGTCATCCATGACTTAATACATTTTAACTTATACTAGATATTTTCACTAAAAACCAAATTTATAAGCTTATAAATAAGAATCATTTTAACTCATTTTTACTCCACATTTTCCTTAACTAAAAACACACACTTGAATGCTCTCATATCATACTTCAATCTCAGCAACTTTTCTCTTCATAATCAAGGTACAATACTTCTCAAAATCCTTGTTCAATTCTGATAATGCTAAAAACGAACATATATTTCATAGCATTATTCCTCAAGAAAGACAAGCTTTTAGTTGCAATTGTTCTATTTACAAGTGATATTCGTTTAAATAATAAAAGGTGAAGACAAAAGACAGATTCGACGAATTGAAGACGCAAACGACCAAAAAGCTCAAAAGTACAAAAGACAATCAAAGAGGTTCCAATTATTGATAAGAAACGTCTCGAAATTACAAGAGTACAAGATTCAAAACGCAAAGTACAAAATATAAAATTGTACGCGAGGACGTTCGAAAATCTGGAACCGGGAACGGAGTCAACTCTCAATGCTCGACGCAACGGACTAAAAATTACAAGTCAACTATGCACATAAATATAATATAATATTTAAATAATTCTTATAATTATTTAATATATTATATTATTTATAAAACGTCGGCACAAGGAAACAAGCAACATGTGAACTCTCCCAGCTGGCCATGCGATCGCATGGCCAGGAAGAAGAATGTCCATGCGATCGCATGGCATGAAAAGTCAGGCCACATCTCCTATAAAATCGAGTTTTGGTGAACCAAAAATCCATCCATCAATCTCTCTTCTCTCATATATACGTAAAATATATATAATTTATATTTTAATTTTAATTTTAATTATAATTCTAATAATAAGGGTATGTTAGCGAATGTTGTAAGGGTGTAAGTCGAAATTCTGTCCGTGTAACGCTACGCTATTTTTAATCATTGTAAGTTATGTTCAACCTTTTTATATTAATGTCTCGTAGCTAAGTTATTATTATGCTTATTTAAAATGAAGTAATCATGATGTTGGGCTAATTACTAAAATTGAGTAATTGGGCTTTGTACTATAATTGGGGTTTGGACAAAAGAACGACACTTGTGGAAATTAGACTATGGGCTATTAATGGGCTTTATATTTGTTTAACTAAATGAAAGTTTGTTAATGTTAATATAAAGATTTACAATTGGGCGTCCCTATAAATTACCATATACACTCAATCGGACACGATGGGCGGGGTATTTATATTTACGAATAATCGTTCATTTAACCGGACACGGGAATGGATTAATAGCCACTAGAATAATTAAAACAGGGGTGAAATTACATTCAAGGGTAATTGGTGTAATTGTTAACAAAGTAGTAAAACCTTGGTTTACACGCAGTCGATAACCTGGTGTATTCATTAAACAAAGTATTAAAACCTTGTTACAATTCGAATCCCCAATTAGTTGGAATATTTAACTTCGGGTATAATAATAATTTGACGAGGACACTCGCACTTTATATTTATGACTGATGGACTGTTATGGACAAAAACCAGACGGACAGATTAAATAATCCAGGACAAAGGACAATTAACCCATGGGCATAAAACTAAAATCAACACGTCGAACATCATGATTACGGAAGTTTAAATAAGCATAATTCTTTTATTTCATATTTAATTTTCTTTATTTTATATTTAATTGCACTTCTAATTATCGCATTTTTATTGTTAATTTATTTATCGCACTTTTAATTATCGTACTCTTTAATTATCACAAGTTTATTTTATCGCACTTTTATTATTCGCAATTTCATTATTGTTATTTACTTTACGCTTTAATTGAAGTCTTTTATTTATTTAATATTTTACATTAGGTTTTAACTGCGACTAAAGTTTTAAAATCGACAAACCGGTCATTAAACGGTAAAAAACCCCCCTTTTATAATAATAATATTACTTATATATATATTTGTATTTTTATAAAAGTAAACTAATATAGCGTTGAGCTTTGTTTAAAGATTTCCCTGTGGAACGAACCGGACTTACTAAAAACTACACTACTTTACGATTAGGTACACTGCCTATAAGTGTTGTAGCAAGGTTTAAGTATATCCATTCTATAAATAAATAAATATCTTGTGTAAAATTGTATCGTATTTAATAGTTTTTCCTAGTAAAATATAAACTATTTCGTATACACCTCGCAAAACATCAAGTATTTT